>NC_068358.1:108127864-108317864 GCF_020536995.1 Dreissena polymorpha
TTTGAAAAGTAACAATAAGTTACCATCCTGGGTTCTGAATGATAAAACCTCATCCGAACCCGAGTGTTTCACTCTTGTTTATATTATTGCATATATTGTATTCTTTATTTTTCGCCATCATGAATTGGATTACGATAGTATAACTTCAGATGGCGATCGATGACATCTGCAACGCTTATTTTGTAATTACATGAACGACATAAGTTCCTTCAACCAGAAGATTGAAGAAGCCTTACATTCAAAAACGTTATATTTCTAGATCGTCAAAAAGAGACGCCGGCACATCCAGATTGTGAAAATTCGGTTTCGTGAACCATTCGGGATTCTAGTTCTTTTCAGATTAAATAGTGCAACAATGTTCAGTTCTACTTTACCTCTTTTTCTATTTCCGGCGAATTAATGTTTATACAAACAAGCAATGTCGGCTTTTCAGCTCAACATTTTCTGACGATAATTAAATTCAGAGGATGAAAAAACACGTACAGGTTTCAATCCATTTCATTTTCGAATTCTCGTAGTTAATATCAATGTATTTTAACCGACAAGTTAAACTACATCGGCATATACACATACACATGTGATTTGTGCAAACACATGGCAAATATTTATTTACATTCGCCATTTTTGATAGTTTAAAGGTTGTTTTAAATACCAGATTATTGAAGTCAAATCATAAAGCATTTACAACGTATTGAATAATCTCATATAAGCACACAATAAAATGTCTTAGATGTTGTCATTCTGTTTCACGCAGTATTAAGTATTAGCTTGTGTAATTTCGATTTCTGTAATATAGCCAATATATTAAAAAAAAACATCAAAACTGTGTTAGGAAATTAATTATATCATCGTGCGTTTTCTAATTATAGAGGATTTTTTATACATGTTCACTTATATGTATTCATTTTAATATAAATAACAAATAAAAATATGATCCATTATACATAAGGCACGATCTTAAATCAAGTTCGTTTATCATGTATTACCGAACTTTATTCCTTATTGATATAACGAAAAACTTTTCCGTTTTATATTAACTGCAGTTCTTGAGGATTTTCAATATATAAGTAGCAACTGTGATTATAACTTTTCGATGAAACTGACAGTGGTCGAGAAATGATGTTTATTAAACGAATGCAAAGTCAATTGGTCATTATACATATAACACTGGCTCCTTAAAAAAACGCGATACAAAGATTCATTAACTTAGTTCAATACGTTTTGGCCTATTACACCGCTGATATATTTTTAACGGATTTGTTTCTAGTTATGGCTGACAATATTACGGTAGTTTAGAACATCTATTTGTATTGATATCCGTGCATTCTTACGCAGCTTAACTTGCAACTCTTTGCAACACAGAACGCAACACTACTATGCAAACAAGAACCCGTTATACTGGCTCGCCTTTGTGTCATCATTTCCGCACTGGCATTGACGCGGTCTTTGGGACCATCATTTGTTCCTGTTTTTCTCGTAATGAACGTCATTATAGTCATTATTGTCTCGCAGTAATGGACGCGGGTCTTCCTAATAAAAGTGAACATATTTGAAAGCTCATTACCGAGGTAATAGCGGTATTAAATAGACATTGCCTGACACATCAACATTAACCATTTGTTTAAGTGAATACTAAAATTATACATATGGTATTCAACAGAATTGATATAGAATGAAACAAAAGTCACAGATGTTACTGATTGTCGAGGCATATATTGAATATTTCCATAACTCACGCCTTAGGAAAAATTCGATGTTTTGTTATTTTTTAGTATGCTCAAAATAGAAATTGGTATATGATTTTTTTTCAAAATTAATTAAAATCGAAGAGAAACATTATTGTAAAAAATACTATATGAATTGATACACAAATACTTTTTAATACGTATTCAAAAACAATAAACCTCACAATTATTAAAAAGTGTTTAAATTGCTCAGAAATAATGACGACGAAAACAAAACTTTCTTTTATAATTAAAACCGATTCGGTTTCACTTGCGATTTAGAGCTTGACAATAATGTTTGCTTGTTTAGCTCTTGACCTCATAAGACCTTATATGACCTTTTATGAGGCACTTGTATGAGATACACCGTCTGATAGAAATTTACATCGGCCTGACGATATTTCTAAATCCCTCAATGCACGCGGAGGTAATCGATTCATTACCGTTACATAACACCGCCTAATGACCTATTCTTATGAAAGCTAAATATGCAAATTGTGCTTTGAAAATGTATGCAGTAAATATAGTAGACGTTCAGTCATCTGACAGCGCCTACAGACTACATTTTTTACGAATATGTGTATCGTTTTAAGAAAATATTAAACGAGAGCTTTCTTAAACTTAAACATGGTAATTATTGGAAGGGTTATAGGCGAAATGACACCACGAAAATGTTCACGCTGCGTAGTACATTGGAAGGGTTATAGGCGAAATGACAACACGAGAATGTTCACGCTGCGTAGTACATTGGAAGGGTAATAGGCGAAATGACACCACGAGAATGTTCACGCTGCGTAGTACATTGGAAGGGTTATAGGCGAAATGACACGACGAGAATGTTCACGCTGTGTAGTACATTGGAAGGGTTATAGGCGAAATGACACCACGAGAATGTTCACGCTGCGTAGTACATTGGAAGGGTTATAGGCGAAATGACACCACGAGAATGTTCACGCTGCGTAGTACATTGGAAGGGTTATAGGCGAAATGACAACACGAGAATGTTCACGCTGCGTAGTACATTGGAAGGGTTATAGGCGAAATGACAACACGAGAATGTTCACGATGCGTAGAACATTTCCGTTGAACGTATTGGGACATTTTTTATGAAACGAACATTATTCAAGATTACACATATTTTTATATATATCTCTACATGCACTAATACACCACAACTAAATAAATAGAACACATAAGATTTTTTATTGCCTCAATTATTCTAAATAATTCGGATAAGTCGCAAGTGATACATACGGGAGGAGAAGAGGCAGACAAAAGAAACGATGGTAAGACAACATCTCAGAGTGGACAGGGATGAGGCTCAGCGAAGCCTTGAGACAGTCCGAGAGGCGAGAAGAATGGGGAGAAGTTGTTGATAGATTATCTGAGATGCGCCAACGGTCGTCCAGACGAGACAAGTGAAGTGAAGAAGTGAAGATACATATATACACATATTACATGTTTTAAGCCCTCGTCCACCTAAATAATCCTATGCAAACTGAAATGTTATAAGTCCAAAAGAAAGAAAATATTTATTTAACTGAACCCGTTTTCCAAGAGGTACATTCATGCTCGAAAGCGTATGGTGCGAATTAAGAATTAACTTTAACGCATGCTTGAAACAACTGTATTGAATTTACTCGATGAATACAGTTTTACAGAGAAAAACCAGTATTTGACAAGAAATTCTGCATTTGACTGCAACAAGTAATATTTACCTTTGAATGCTGGATCAACAAATTGTATTTTAGTTTGCAATTTTACAGCCGTCGAAGAAAACGTAGAAGTTAAAAAAATTATGTTTTCAGTTTAACCAGAGTAAAAATTGAAAAATAATATTTATCATACCCCTTAACTATGACCAACACACAAAATAACAAAATGTGTCAATACAATGTTAATATTATTTTTGACATAATGTGTATTCATCCATTTTAAAAGTGAATTTATAAAGTGTTATGATAATTTGAAATAGTTATAAAAACAAACTCATGTCTTAATACAGAAAATAAAGTGATGATGCTTTTGAACTGATATTAAACATTTATACATGTATATTGAACTGTTAAAAAGACTTTGACTTTGTTTAAATAACTACAGTAGTCATATTAAAATTAACCGGTGAAACGCCCTGTCAAATCAATATTATTTGCATATTGCTCAGTGTATGAAACATCAGAATCATTTCGATTTGTCTCTTCACCATTTCTATTGTGTAACAGTTGTATACCCTTTAGTGAGTAGACAAATCGCAAATTTCATTATTGTATATTTAAGAAATAATATTTTTCTATCATGGTTTGTTGTCGAATAACCCACAGTAAGGAGTATAGATGCGTAGGAATTAAATCACGAGTGCGAAGCACGAGTGATTTGATAACACGCATCTATACAACTTACTGTGGGTTATTCGACAACAAACCATCATAAAATAATATTATTTCGATTCTAACACGATTCTGATTGATTTGGTTCAAGCTTAAGGACGTGAACTATATTTTTCAATTCTCCGCCCTTCTAAGTACTAAGTTCACTATTTAGTGACGTCATTGAATTGTACAAACATATGACGTCATTTTCATTCATAAATATTTTGCAAATGGCGTCACTTGCATTGAAAACAACAATCGTAGAAACTTAATGACGTCACGTTTATTGATGCTACTGAAAAGCTGACATGCTATAAATGTTTTCTGAATTACGTTTCCTAACAAATAACATTCTTTGTAGACGTTGTTATGCCACTTATCACCAAATATACAATTTATTGTTTCATTACATTTATATACATGCTACATTTATTACATTTCTTTTAGAGCGGGTTTTAGCACGTGCATTTTACTGCAATATTTTCTTTATTTATTCGGAACTATTTTCGAAACATTAAGCGCCGCCCATAAGTTATTGCAGAATAACCCACACTTGATTTCCTTCTTTGTCTAGAGAAAACAAGTCGCGTGCCGTGTTAGAATTACCTTTCGACGCATTTCGGTATTAAGTAGAACTATATTTAAGTATAAATGTTTTGATGATTGCCCTATGGTAAAAAGTAAGAGTCATGCAAAAAACCGTAATATTTTTTAATATAAGTACCAAGCTTCATTATGGTGTTTTATGTACAATCTGAGTCATATTAATGATGTGCCTAATTCTAACACGGCTTGAACCATTTCAATCAGAATCGTGTTAGAATCGAAATAATATTTTTCTATGATGGTTTGTTGTCGAATAACCCACAGTAAGTTGTATAGATGCGTGTTATCAAATCACTCGTGCTTCGCACTCGTGATTTAATTCCTACGCATCTATACTCCTTACTGTGGGTTATTCGACAACAAACCATGATAGAAAAATATTATTTCTTAAGTATAGACATATGGAAGGATTAGCACCAACGTCATTGACTATGAATCAAATGGTAAACTAAAGGCCTCATGCGTTTACTCATTATCATTTCTTATGTATGTTGAGTAAGTACAATACTTAAATATAAGCACCTTTCCAAGTTGGACAAATATATTGTCTAGCTTAAGCAATATAAATGAATAATGCTTTCATAACAGTGAAAAATATCAAAACCTTCACCGTCTCGCTCATCCGTATTTACGACATCATTTCAATTGAGATATTACTCCATATAGCTTTTAATGAACCTATTGGGCATAAGCGTTCTATAATGAGAAAAGTTATAACTTGAAACCAGTGTGTTCCGTTACGAATGACAAGACGAATGAGACATATCCCAGTTATGATTCGTTTGTCCCATTTGAACTTTGTGACCGTCCTAAACATAAATTGTTACCAAATTGCGCGACAGCTGCTTGAGAAACACAAACATATTTACGGCTCGTTTTCCTATAATATAACAAAATTTACTCGTTATCAACGTCATGTGTGTTAGCATATTCCTTCTAGACAATTGCGTAGACCATGAACATTTTCCATTTGCAATTGTAAAATCTAAGCCGAATATTATGTATACAGTTATCATTAGAAAAGATGAAGTGTTGAAGACTCTGACTTAACAAGACAATGTACCAGGTATTCAGTCGCACGTGGTTTCCTCTACATATTTCCGATGGGAAGAAAACATAAACCTTTAAACGTTTAACAGAATATAAAGTACGCACTCTTTATTGAAACCTGACAGCAAATCAGAGTATTTAATATATTTCAACCATGCGGAACATATATTAAACTCGTTACATATCGAATTACCGAGCGTCTAACGTAATGACCAACGACACACACACTGACACATTTATGTTTAAGCGCTTAACACGTCTAGCGATAATTTTACATCTGAAAGAGCGTTTTTTATTAAAGCCTCTTCACGGTCGTGGATGTTTGTAACGTTATTGTCTTTACGATGAATTAATAAATAGGCAAATGATGGGTCTGGCTTTTGTGAATCGTCGAATGTTTTACAAAAGATGTACTGTTAAAGCCATATAAAATGAGATTTTCTCAAACTCAAAGGGACAAGTATCGGAGAGACGCGCAACATAATAATTTAAATGCAGTTGAAACTGGTCCTTTGGTACGTATATATAATTTCGGTGAATGGAAATCTTTCATTAGACGGACACCAATATGTATGTATAGCTCTCTACACATATAAAACGATAAGATAAAAACGATATTATACACATTTTTCGATTATATACAAAATATTTATTTGCAAACAATAAATTGCAGCACGTGATACAAAGTGTTCACATCACTCTGTAAACCGAAAACACCATGGGACTAAAACTGCCTGCAAGATATAATTAGCGTCACTTGTTCAATCAACGCTTACTTCTGGCCTGCACTTACTTTGATGTTTTAGCTCTGATATCAAACGTACATTTCTTGATAAATTGCATTAAAATTTTAAAATACCCTATTTAAAAACATGCATATAAACTATAAAGTACTGTTCATTTCATAAATTGTATATATTGATCAGTTCAATTCATATGAAAAATCACCCTATTATACAAAGTTCTGGGACAAAAACACAACAATGAGAAATGCGGATTACACATTTCTTCTGATGCTTCCTTCCTTTAATAAAGTCATTTCCTCATGACTCCCTACTGATTCCTGTCTTCTCAGAACGTATTTACTCGTATTGGCTGGAGAAACACAATGCTGTGGATTGGCCCCAGTGGAACCTGTGTGACTTGACTGCAATGTACCATCACGGCTTGGTTTATTTAAGCACGGTTTAAAGCATTTGAACATCCCTGCTTTCAGGTTAAACGCAAGAAAGACATACGGATTCGTTGCCGAATTGCAGGCAGCCATTCCACCGAGGATTGCGTACAGTTTTTTCGAAATGGTGCAATGGTCTCCATAGGACATTATCATTTCGACAATGAAGTATGGTGTCGTGCACAATATGAAAAATACGATTATTACACATGTCATTTTTAAAGTCTTGATTTTAGCCTTGGATAATGAATTTGAATGGGTGCTTTGCAGACAAACCTTTCCTTTGCTCGGGATGTATTTGACACTGTTATGTTGAAAGGCTTTCCTCGAAATTTTCATAAATATTCGCATATAACACACTGTCAGCAAAACAAGCGGCGTAAAGAAAACCGCAAACGCAACCCACGTCATCCATATTTGACGATGAAATTTGGGACGTCCACGAAATATATTCTCGCACTTAACGAATCCGTTGGTCTCTTCGTATGTGTGAAAAATTCCAACCACTGGTAAGGACAATAGAACCGCCGTTCCCCAGCCTAATCCGGCCAGTTTACAAACCTTAAAAAAAACAAATATATATGATGCATGGCATTTATGGTAAGACATACTAAATATAGTTGCTTGTGCGCATGCAACATTTCATAAAATTTATATGATAAACAGACCAATACAAGAAGGAGGCTTCAATTTTTGAAAACAAAATGGTTTTGCAAATGTTAAAGTTATAGGCGCATGCCAGAATGGAATTGTATTCATGATTGGTATTTAATAACCACCGAGGAAGAATAAATACCTATTGGCAACACGTCAAACCCTTTGCCAAGTATAAATTTTATATTCATTTCTAGCAAAAACAGCATGACTCTGCCAATCAAACATTTTACACTTATATTGCTTGCAATATATTTTGTGAGCCTGTCAGGCTCTTTATTTTTAATATCGCATGATGAAAAGTGAAATAATACCCTAATCAAGTTTTACTATTACCTTATAACGTTTGCATGTTGGTGTAATCTTAGCCTTCGAACGCGGAACGTGTGTGTTAATCGCTACAGCGATTAACTAAATGAGCTTCCTTTGAGTAAGTTACGTTCAAATTCATGATAAAAAAAGCAGTTACTGTCCGAACTTTGTGTATAATTACCGTAATAAATTTCGACCTTCAAGTTGGGTCTGATCTAAAGTAGATTGATTTGAAAATTACAGTGGAAAAATGAACGGACATATAACAAAAGGAGGCATATACAACGCATCGCCGTTGTAATAACTATATCCCGTTAACCACGAGTGGGCTCAATTTTTAAAAAGTTACATTACTTAAGATTTATATGCAAATCGCAATGAAAGGGCATTCAGACTAAAAGTGATTTCTGTCTTTCAAAATAAATAAAAACACACACATAGTTCGCTGCATTTAAGTTAATTTGTATCTATATACATTATCGACAATGAACCTTAAAGCAACTGTATCTGAGCGCATCTCACTAAAAAGTAATATATTTAATCGATTGACATCGTCGATCATCATCTTAGCACAAACGCTGCTTGTTTGTGTCAAATCATTAAAATTATACTGATGTGTTTAATTTAAAACTGACATGTTGTCATGGTACTCTAGGAATCCAATGGGAACCATCAGGTGGGGCAGACATTTATTTGTATATATCAGGACTTTTTTATTCGATTGTTTCTCTTATAAGCATTTGAAAAATTCAATACTCTAGGAACACAAACAGCAATTTTAAAAGACCAACCTTACCGAGTACGACTCTTTTAGAGGGGAAATTATAGCTTGTTGACGGTCTATTGCTATGACAACGAGCATATAATTGCTAGCCGTCATGGAGAATGTTTGCATGAACTTCACGGCTCGACACATGAAGTCGCCCGCCACCCACTCTCTGTCCACGTACTCCCAGATCAGCTGTGGGACCACAGCCAACAAGATGACCAGGATGTCCGCAACGGTCAAATTCAGAATGAAATTGTTGACCCTTGAGTGGTGATTGTATTTCCGCGAGATACGCTGTTTGAATATTATCCATAAGACAACCAGCACACTTCCAAGTATACAGAATGTTATGGTCAGGTATAGGATGATGAGTCGGTATGTTTTGTCGAGCTCAATGTCGTTCACGGTTCCGTTACATGGGTTACTTCCATTGCCCTTCGGTATTTGATGGGATGATGACGTGTTCGAGCTTTTCATGTTTGCGATAGGACCTGTGCTTTCATCATTCATGGTTGATCTATCTGCTTACCAACCTGAGTAAATAAGAAAATTTTCATTACTACAGCAATTAGTTTAACGCACTATTTTGCACCAAACAGAATAACAAATACAAAATAAATTATTCGAATATTAATGAAATGTGTGTATTGTTAATTTCATAATTTTCTACGCAACTATATGACACGCCATTGTTAGGGTTTTAGTGACTTTATAAGTCATATATCAAGTAGCATTTGAAATACATTGATCACTTCACCCACACCATCCGAATGTACGGGTATAATGAAGCGAACCTTAAAAAAATATTAAATTATTTGAGATTTATAGATGGAATATTAGCTGCTAGCTTTTTTAAGAACTCTAGCCTTTGTATTCCATGATTGTTGTTCATGATTACGTTCTTTAAAATGATGAAGTATACCTCATCTATTGATTAAAGGACTCAGCTATATCGTTAACTTTTATCAATTCAAATTAAACATTAATTGCTTCACAAATCGAGATGTGTCTATCGATGTGTGTCAAATAGTGTTTGAAGCATGAATTTCAGGAAACTCATAAAGGTTGTTCTAAACTAACCAATGTACGCGGTAATATTATTTTGTTCCATTTGACTCGATTACGCATTCTACACAAAGGATACTTTTCAAACAACCCCAGAATATATGGACCATGCTCTATGAAAAGGGGTTTAATGAAATGCACAGGCTAATAAGGTACGACATTTTCCGCTTTTATGATATTTTTAATTTTAAGAAAGTCACTTCTAAGCAAAAATGAAGTTTTGGGGGAAAGTGTCGTCCCTGATTAGTCTGTGCGGACTGCAAAGGCTAATCGAGTACGACACTTAACGCACATGCATTAAAAACCTTTTCTTAGATCACGGCTCATATATTATCATTGACAACGCTAGTCCTTAAGAATTTGCGGAACAATACAACTCGCTTATTTGAAGGAAGGGGGTAACAATTAAACAATTAAGCACTAGAGTGAAGTGAGATCTTGTATCCGCATATGAGAATGAGATAATGTTTCAGCATGCCGACATAGTCAACAAAATATCGAGAATTGGGGTATATCGTGTGTGTGTGTAATCAGTTTAACATATATTATGGGTTGATGTTATTTTACAATGATTAGGTATTAAGATTTCAAAATATTCAATCATTACATAATCAGTCAAAGCATTGTTTGATAGACTGCGTAACTGTTACATCATGGAAATAGTCAAAGCATTGTTTGATAGACTGCGTAACTGTTACATCATGGAATTAAGTAGTCGTTGTATTATTGATCGTTAAAAACGATGCACTTCAAGCGCTCGACTTTATCACAACAGCGATAAAGAATGCAACGTGACTATGAATATTCCGGTTCCCTTACTCAAGTCCTCATTATTCGCCCAGTACTACATCCGCACAATCGAGTTGGACGATATTAACAAAGACAGTTTGCTTTCTTTCAAATATATGATATGGGCTGTGCTCCGTGAAAAGGGAATTAAATGCATGTGCGTAAAGTGACGTCCCAGATAAGCCTGTGCAGTTTGCACAGACTAATAAGGGACAAAACTTTCCGCTTTAATGATTATTGTCGTTTCAAAAAAGTATCTTCTTAGCAAAATTCAAGATTTCGCGGAAAATGTCCGCACATTATAATTTGGGACGACACTTTACGCAAATGCATTAAACCTGTTTTTCACAGACCACGGCTCATATGGTTTTACTATGTTCTTACAAATATTATATTTAATCTGATTTAATATTTCACTTCAGTAGAAGTATCGAACTAACGTACAACGGTGAATAGTTTGACCGTGCGTCTGCATTTAATAATGCCAATAAGTAGTCTTTCATGTCCTATGTGATCAAGTTACGCACTTATGTGCGGCAGTCTTTGGAATACAAATATTAAAGCAATATAACGTAAAGGGGTCTTTTCAGGTTTTGGTAAATTTACAAAATAAAGAAAAAAGTTTCAGATATGCGAATTTTCATTGTAGTTATGATAATTGTGAGGAAACAGTTATACAGAAAATTAAACATGCTCTGAAATATCCATTTTATGCATCTGTTGACGATTTAAAAACCTAAAAATTATGAAGCGTTGCAACGCGAAACGATTGAAGAATTAAAAGAGTCCTGTTTGTGTCGTTATATTTGGTGATAATACGAGGATTGCTTATATTAGTATACAATACATCATTCATTGTATGAACACCGATGGCCGAGTGTTCTAAGCGAAAGACTTTAACTCCAGGGGTCAGTGGTTCGAGCCCAGTTGAGAATTACTTTTTTCTTCTATAATTTTATTATTGCTTTTTACTGGAGCTTTTTAGATCCAATGTTTACTTTTATCAATATAACGCATTTAATGACAAACTTCAACACCTGCCAAAATCTGTGAAAAGGCTCCTTTACGCATCACTTGGCAATGAAACCACTCTATTTTAACCACAAAAGAAGTCTATTACTGAGTGAAAATGAAGCAGGCAAAGTGAATGCTATTATTCCGGTTCCCTAACTTATATCCTCATTAGTACATTAGTACAACCGACTGAGAAGCTGTTTATTAACAACGAAAAATCACTGACTTTCAACGATATAATTGACTTTCACAAGCCTATTGTTTTGTTTTTATTCGTCATGAGCGTCAATATGTGGGTAACACAATATTCAGTCAAACTTGAATTTTTCCGCAAGTCTTTGAGAAGACAGTGCCCCGAGTTTTTTAAGCATTCTAAATAAATTAAAACATATTTGGTTTAAGATAAACTTTCTTTGTAAGATAACTAAATATAAAATGCAAGATAGAAGTCCAACGAGTATTTGTAATTTCGATGCAAGTATAACGACCCTTAATTTGAAATTTCTACTTATTTTTAATTTGCGCGTGATACATTTTTTATAATTATACTATGAAAGTAACATATTGAACAACGCTTTATATAAACCGCATTCGATTGCTTAAACGACTTAAATAACTAAACATAATATATATTTATAGTACATATATTTATTAATTTTTATTATACCTCACTTTTATTAAAAATGCTAAATTCCCATAGGCCATCGTGACATAGAAATACTGTCAGTCCCAGCGAGAAACAAATACTGTCCAAAAAATACTGTCGCCCGCTACCTTGGCAATCACGTGCCACCAGCGGGGAAAAATTTACTGTCCAAAAAATACTGTATCCCGCTGCCTTAGCAATCACGTGCGGAATGTTCGAAAACTATACTGTCCCTGTCCCGTTCGCGCATTCGCAGTACGCAGTTTTGCATGTCCGTTGTGTTTTGATATGGATAATTAAAATATCGATTGCAGCTGAAACTGTGCTGTAGAATAGATTAATGCCATTATTTAAGCTTTGACAAGAGTCATAAAACGAACAAATTAGTATAAACGGCACGCTTACCTCAACGGCAAATTTAATCCAATGCTAATAACAATAAAGTTACAACTTCCAGTGTCTGTTTTTAAGGTGTTATGCATGACAAAACACGCAATCCGAAATACGTTTTGGATTCGTTCGATTCTTTAAACAAATATTTTACTGTTACAAAACCACCACGTCCATATTGTTGTCCCAAATGTTTCGTCACCGAAATGACGTCACACGAGTACGTCATAAATTGCGTAATCAAGTGATGAAAATAAAATACAAAAAGCTGGTTCGGTAATATATTTTAAAACAAATAATTGACGACTAAGAAAATTGATTGGATAAATCGATTACTAGGTCGGATACGAATTAAGCGAAGTTCATTTTGCTCGGCCCGAAAATCTGAAACACTCAACATATTAATGGTTGTTCATTGCTGACTTTAAATGCAATTATTGAATATTAACATTGTTCATGGTTCATATTTATAAATTGTTCATGTTTGAATAGATTGTTCGGTATAATAAAATAAATATTACATGTCTGACAGGGTGACAGTAAATTTGTCAACTTTCGGAAAAATACATGGTTGACAGTATTTCCTCAATTTGACAAATTTACTGTCACCCTGTCAGTCATGTAATATTTATATAATGTATTCATTTATCCCTCTTATCCACCAAAATACATGAAAAAGCAGTATTACATTCGGTCGGTTAATAACGACTCAGGAATCGAAAGGTAAAGTGTCTATTTAATCGCAAAACGCGTTTTCGGACATAACATACAAATAATGGAATTACATGAACTAGTTGAGAGTGAAATTTACGTTATTTTCTGTCATGAAAGATGAAGCCATATTAGAAAGCATTGAATCATTTTCGATGAAACGAGCTTTTAATTAAAACTCCATTACTCTCTAATGGAAAAATGTCAGATCCGTTTATTAATACAAAATGAAGTTGCGACTTTCTTAAAGTGCTTTAATATAAATGTTCGAATTGTTGCCTTAAAGCGCAACGCTTATAACAATAAAGGAATTTAGACATTAATGTTTGTACACATTATAATCTCGTCGCGGTGACATGCATTTGTTTGTTTTGTGTTTGTTGTTTTTTACGCTTTTTTATTTTGCTACGTGGCGTAATATATGTGGTGTTGTTCTGATCGTAAGATGGGTTTTAACACAGCTTATGTTTCATGACGGTGCTATTTTGATGAGCTTTTTGCTAAGCTGTGTAGCCCACTTTGAATATGTTATGGTGTATTCCTAACGTCTCATTTCAAAATGAGTAAATGTAGTTTATTGAATAATAACAGTAATACTTATATACTTCAAACAACCTGGAATGTTTTGGATAACATGTAAAAGATCGGCAATTATTTACTTGATATAATACAAAGATATCTATAAGTTATGCGTGCCGATTTACGGTCGAATAAAATAAGTATTGATATCTAAGAAAACAAGTCTTAATTGTTTTAAATAAAATAAAAACATTATTAAAACCAATTACAAATGTGATTGTTTAAGCTTAACTCAAGAAAAAAATATTCATAATGTTAAAGTGTTTCAGCATTTAGTTTAGTTTCCAAAATAAATTTACAAAAAAAACTTATACAAACATGAAAATGTACACACAAATTTAAAATTAATGAAAATAAAACAATTACCGGAAATAAGTAGGTTTTAAAATCCAAAATGATGTAAACAATAATAAAACTGAGTTGCTAGCTTCCGATATAGTTCTGACCGATACCACAATGCACATCTTTTATAAACCCAGAGTCATCGTCGACGGAGTCCGCCTGGTATCTTATTGTTGTAGAGATTTCCAATACCGTTCAAGTACTTCACCAGTTGCCTCTTGCATGTCTGCCTTAACAATAATGTTTATTCGCTCAAGAATAAACTGTCTTATTCAACGCAAACGCTATTTTCCTATGGGATCGCCGAAACTAAACCCCAATTTTATAACCCATTCTACCCAGTTTACTGTAACACATAGACTCGTCCACTAAGTACAAAACCACTGCCCGTGCGAATTGTCGGCCTTTTACTAGCTCGTCGCATCACAGGGTAGGTGCGCTATGGTTTACAAGTTTACATTTACCACCCACCCTCCCACTTTTTTATTGTAACACGATGCTTGCCAGATTTTTGTTATATTCTAGTGTTGTCGAGAATTACGAGCTCCATTAAAAACCCACATCGTCATGGCTGGGACTTAACAGCGCACGGCACACCGTCAGTCTGTCCAATTGTCTACTTAGTTCTGCCCCCGACGACAGGTTCCTGCGTAATTGACTGTACCAGTGTTAGAGAATTTGATAGACGTTGATCAGATTAGTTAAAATTGTCCAGTCATGTTTGATTTACACAATGTCCACAGTTAAATGTTAATATTGGTCGTTTTCGGGTACAGTTTTCCAGAGTTATTTTACATTCAGTGAAGCTTTTTCTCCGGTTTTTACTCTGGCCTTGAAAACACCATTTTGGGATAAAGAATAGAAGTGATGTGGCATAGTTTCCACGAACACACTTCCCGCTTGTCACGGGGGATAGACATTATGTACTTAAATTTCCCGCCGTTCTCGGGGGAACCTGTATAAATACAATTGATCCCAGCCTTGACATAATTATGCCAAATCTTTAAGATAATAAATTGCGTAGTTAAACTGTTTGGCGTTTGTCGTTGAATAATCACTTTGATTTTACCCGATGAAGACATTTATAATACATACACGTAACTTGCTAGTTGCCTATCTCACAGTTTTGCATTTCTGCCCCTTCAGTCACTCTGATTTACATACATACACGTACCTGGCTAGGTGCATATCGCAAGGTGCTGCATGGTTGCATTTACAATTAATATGATTTTACCCGCTAAAGACATTTATGATACATACGCGTTAGTTGCTTTTAGTATGACATTGCCAAGTGTTAATTATTATTATTATTATTATTATTATTATTATCATTATTATTATTATTATTATTATTATTATTATTATAATAATAATTATTATTATTATTATAATTTTATTTTTTTATTATTATTACTATTATTATTATATTTATTATTATTATTATTATATCTATTATTATTATTATAATTATTATTATTATTATTATTATTATTATTATTATTATTATTATTATTATTATCATCATTTTTTTACTATAATAATTATTATTATTATTATTATTATTAAATAAATATTTCTAAAATGGGTTTATTTTACTTATATAAGTTGCCGGTGAATGATTATACAGTTCAAAAAAGTCAAGCGAATGTTACAATTCAAATAACAATGTTGTTTAACAGCGTTGCGTACAAAATAGTCTTATATTTGGACAAGTACATAGTTTTATATATAATATTGAACGAGCGGATTAGCGAGTAGAGTGTGGAGATGCATTCGTTGAACGAGTCAAAATATATCACAGTATTGTACACAACTATTAAAAAATTAGTTATTTGCATTATTCCCGTTTACGTGTACATCCAGCGTCAAAAGATCGGATCAACGAGGATACAACTTCAGCGATGCCTTTCGGAAGTAGGATGTTTCTGAAGGTATTATTATACTGTTTTATAAAGTATTGATTGTAAAGGAAATTAAACAGTACATGTTCGGCCGTCGAATAACAGAACGATGACACACCAATGTCGGAGACAACGGTGGCTAAAATACCCAAATATGCCATGCGTCTTGACTGACCGTTAGAGATAAGGTAAGAACAGTATTATAGTCATGAAAAAGGGGCTGTGGCTAAACCCGCATCGAAATTCAATCAATGAAACGACGCCAGTGGTACCTATAGTTACTACCGTTTATTCATTGCTGATGTCTAGACCTACCGGTAATCCGATGCGGTATTCTTTTTTTTAAAGCGGTTACTTTAATTTGTTTCAAGGTGGCTCATCAATATTGAAGACAACGATATAATGTCATATAGTTCTCGCAGAGTATAAAGTGTAATTACGCATATGGGTTCAAACGATGGTTGCATACATAATCACATCTAAATGAATCCCATCAGGTATCTTTTCTGTACAAGGTGATTCAAGCGTTCTAACGCGTATAATATCTTTATTTGAATCTGCGCGATTTGGATTCACAAATTGACATTGTGTCATTACGTGCAGACAAAAAATTGTTTACTTTGGTAAAATGAAAAAAAAATAGTATGTTATCCTTTTACTGTACACGTTATTTACAGTATAAAAATGCAATATTGTTCTTTGTGAAAAACGTATCATTTCATGAAAGGTATTAAAAAAGTAAAATAAATATAATTACACAGCTAGGAAAAAAGCTATTTTATATGTGGAATAGTCGTAGTTCGCATTGTGAACGTAATTCCCAGAATACGCTTAGACATATACACAAATTCATACTCGTTCATTAATTAGCAGATTATTGCCGTTCATTGTCTGATACATACTCCTGCCATATAAACCGCTTAAAACTATATAAGTTTCCCTTAGCAAAGTAGGCTGTGACGAAATCGATATGACATACAAGTGAGTTGTTAGAAATTTTGACAAAGAACTCCGGTAAAGGGTTCGGTTTGAGAGTCAAGTAAAAATTAAAATCGTACATATATAAAAAGATTTCCGAACGTCGTCAATCATTATGAAATGTAGACTTAATTTGTGTTTAGATCCATTACGTGTACCATCAAATATGTTTTTATTTGCGTTAAAATAGCAGGTAATTTGCGAAATAAGTATGTTAAATAATGTATGAAATACATGTCATCTTACAGTTAGTAAACGCAAACCTCTTAACAAGCATGCCACTGCAATTGCTATATATGCGTGTTACAGTTGTACACTACGATGTAAAGTAAGATGTCCTTTTCATTTCATCCGCAATAGTAATTGATCAACATAGATATTATCTTTAATTAATAATGCTTCCCGGTATTTTCCTTATAGAACTAAAAGAGTCAGCCAATTGGTCTATGTGTCTGTCAAGACTGCATGAACTAAAAGTGTAGTAACATCATGTTATAAACACTTGATTTTGTTTAATACGTATTATGTGTACACAACAGTGAACAGTCTTTAAAATGTTTCATTTTTGGGCTTTGCATTATTTTAAAAGTATATGCGAAATCAGAAACAATACTAAGAGTATGTCATGATGTAAATCCGCAAGTAGTTATAAAAGCTCACATCATTTTAATACTAATTCACATGAACATTTGTTTAAGATGACGTTCTTTAGCATGTGATGCATCTTGACTCAATTACACACAAACAAAGTTATCTATACCTTAAAAATATGTTTAATGGATGTTTTTTTCATTTTAAGTCCATACAATTAATTACCATTTAATTCATTCAATATCCGTTATTTTTTAGCCGAATTAGACATAAATACGTTACTACATATCTGCGTACCATCTCAGGCTACTGACCGATAGTATGTTGCGCTGCATCTGACCTGTATGTACTTTGGGTAGTGTTGTGGATATCTTGGTCGTTCCTGTGTTCAATGGTGTCCAGTAAAGGAAAGCTGTTTAAAATGTCATTACGCGCTAGTATGCTGTTTCTCATTTAGGGTGTTGGGAAAATGGTTTTGTTTTAGCTGTTGCAATGCAATGTTGGTTAAGCACTACATAAATAATGACAAATTACCAGTATTATATTTCGGAAGTCATTTCACGGAGAAATCACACTAGTCCTATCAGAACCTAATGCGTAATGACAGGTGGTAATGGTGCAAACCTGCTACCACTACGGGGCTTAGACAAATATTTTGTTTAATTTTTAGTATTATTCGAGTTTAAAGCCAACTTTATGTTTATAAGGAAACAAACATTTTAAATAATGTAGTGTAGAATGCTAGTGTCCAATATTTATTTCATTTAAACATTCATCGACTTATTGTCAAAACTAACTTAAATCGCGATACTAATTGATTTGAACTGATCAAATACCCACTTTGAAAATAACAAAGTGTTAAGATATAATATAGCATGGAGTAATCCAAAGCCTTGCATTGAACCAATGCGGAAAGTGTTAAATGGTGGTTCTTTGTATATTCAATGCAAAATGTAAAAGAAATGGAAATAATACAATGTTTCCAGATAGTTGTGGTTTCATCTTTTCGGATCATTCTATTTAATAGGCATAAAGTCTTGCCGTTATTGATCATTCATCATTTTCAATAACTATTGTAACACAACCAGCATGCACCCTTAAAAGGATCATGCAATGATTGCGAACCGTTGACGAGTTAAGATTTGTATTAACATTTGATATCGCTATAACAAGGCAAGACAAATCAAGTGGTAACATAAATATAAGCGTGTTAGGGTTAAGGTTTGGGTTAGGGTTAGGTTTAGTTTAAGATCAGCAAAACTGTTAAATGATACATTTTGTGTTAGTTATGCTGCGTTTCCGCTATATTGTGATCTTCCACGAACGGCACGATTGGCCATACGTACATGATCTTGGCCTTTCTCTGAGATTTAAATCGTTTCTACAGTCTCATACGAGTCAGTACGTCATAATACGCTGCCGTGCGCTTATTTGCTCTTTGAAAACAATTTAACAAGTACAGTTGGCATTATTTGATAAGGTCTAATCTCAAATGTAGATACGTATCAAACAAAACATTTGTTTCTTGAAAACAATTGCTTGTTCGATCTGAAAGTACTACTCTAGAAGATTTGGCATGGCAAACTATCGCAAGCTATCGGATATAGGTGTCAATCGGGAACAGCTAACGTCAGGATTAAAGATCTGATAAGGTATTTTATCCTATACCAGATGAAAATTTTCAGTTCTGTGCGTTACGGAGTATAGCACAGAACGTATGTCTAAACATAACGCACCGCACAAAACATTTCGATATTAGAGGGGCGTATCATGATATTGATACATTCACGAACGGTGTGGTTTGAGCTATCAAGAGAATAGCAGGCAGTGTTAGGTTGTTATAAGCTTATATTTGGCACGATAACGGCCGATCATATATTTATTTATTTGTTCTACTTTCGATATTAGAGGAGCGTATCATGATATTGATACATTCACGAATGGTGTGGTTTGAGCTATCAAGAGAATAGCAGGCAGTGTTAGGTTGTTATAAGCTTATATTTGGCACGATAGCAGCCGATCATATATTTACCAAAACTCGTTAAAACTAAAATGAGGTGTACTAGCATTCTTACGTCAAATTGACTTAAAATAGTTATTTGCTTTTGTGATGTTGGCATACATCACAGTGTAGAATATGAAAAAACATTATATGCTAGTGACTAGACGAGTTTTGATGTTAACTGGCTGAAGAAACAGTATTTTGATTCCTTCTCAGAGAGTAGAATGGCTCGGGCATGTGATCGATATGCATAAAATGCAGTTTTTCATAATTAAAAATTGAGTAGCTAGGCTAGAAAAAAGTATTGATTCGATGATCTATCTAATTTATCAAACGAAAGAAAAAGTAGTACTAAAAGATAAATTAATAGCTAGTCTTGTAGGGCAGATAATTTCCTTTCAGAGTGTGATTGTAAATAAAGTTTGTGATAACAATGCATATATACAATTGCATAAATACCAGAGCTAGTTGGAAAGCTCCCGTTATTGTAACGTCGCAAGCTATTTCCAAACTTAGATTATGGAAAGAAAGCACTAGGCAGTTAATCAACGGTGGAAAAGATTTCAAACACAATCAGTTTTGTGTGTGTAATATATTTGCTGATGCAAGTACCACACGTTATGGTTTATGGAGGTTTTATAGAAAGTTGTAGCTTTAATGTAGATATAGGCGAAATGACTGTCAAGCTAACGATTTTCATAAAAATAAAAAAGCAAATTTATTTTCAATTTGTTTTATTCCAATGACGAAGAGAGTAAATGTATGTACTCGTGGTCTTTGAGACCCGAAAATGAGAAAATTGGAATGTACATGATCTTAAAAAAAAGAGCAACCTGTTCCCGGAAGTGAACAGATTATTGACGAAAAGAGAAAAGTTATTCCTGGAAGTGATTACTATATTACACTGTTAAAATCAAGGAGGTACACTGCCAGTGTTTTTATAAACGAAACAGGTAATGCATATTGTGATTTAATATGAAGTCAATACATTAAGCCACCGGAAGTTGGTTTTCAAGATAAACCGGATAAGTATTCCGTCGTTCAATATGACGTAAGTAAAATTTCTTATGATCAAGAAAATGCCTTGCATACGGCTAGAAAAGGTATGTTATTGCTCCAGGAAGTGAGCAGAAAGAGTTTGCTATGGTCCCCGGAAGTGGACATAGAGCCCAGTAGATTGCTCCCGGAAGTGAGCAGAATTTGTAAGCTATGGTCTCCGGAAGTGGACATAGAGCCCAGTTGATTGCTCCCGGAAGTGAGCAGAGATGCTCCATGAAGAGAGCAGAGAGTATGCTATGGTCCCCGGATGTTATGTTATATGAAATGTTTTAAATGCTATGCAAAATTCGTACATCAAAGTGTATTCAGACAATAAAATGTAAAATCTATATTATTAAATGGTAGTCAAAAGAAATAGCTTTAGATTTAAATATGTAGTGTGGATACTGGATTCAATGAAAAGAGGCAGTGGGTGCCTTAGTTCAATATGGGGAAACAATGTAAACTGGTTAGTTCAGAAACTAGGTTGGTATCAATCTGTATCAATACGATGATATCGGAGAAAGCAAAATGCATCATTGTTGTTCCAAAAAGGGGCAGTTCGCCTTATTGGCTAATGTTGATTTGTCATACGGACACATTGTGAAATATTGCAAAAAGTTTGGTAGAGACTGTATGATTCCAGGTTGTTTGGGTAACACTAGATTATCATTAAATAAGATAGCGTTAAGATGCATATCGCAATACAGTTATTGATGTATAGTACATATGTTTGACAGGAAATGTTTTGAGAGGTACTCTGAAGGAGCGATTAGAGGGCTCGGGCTTGCATGTGCTTCGAAGAGATCAGATGGCGGACAGAATGGCTAAGTAAATACTTAGAACAATCAAGAGCAGACAATACGGTGAAGAAAAGAATTCTTCATGTGCACATTTCAAATACTGTGAAGAAAATGTAGTCGCCATGCCAGCCTTACATATATCAGTAGTAATGTACATGGCTCAATTGATGGGTCGAGGAAATCTAATAACGTTTTTTACATCTGTGTTTTACAGTATTAAATGGATCCATTCTATTAATAGTGTACATGATCCAAAGAAAGTTTTAACAAACTATTATAAGAAGCTTCAAAGCGTGTGTGTTTCAAACCATCTCACAAGAAAGATTTATCATGTACATGTGCATTCATTAGAGATGATACAAACATTGTGTTTGATATAAGGAGATTCCTCTGTTTTCATTGATTGATCATTTTTGGGTTATGCATGTACATGTATCATGAATATTAACAAATTAAGTGAGTTTCATTGTAATGACCTACAATTGAAATCTGATCACTTTGTTATTGATGTACGCCATTATAATACTGGCATGTATACGAATGGTTCGGATATTATAATTGCAAAATGTACAACTACAACTTCCCATATGGCGTTTTATTAACAAATATGTAATTAGAAAATTGGTCAGATGAATTAAATGATTTTTGTTCAAACCAGTTATTGGTTATATATATGTAATAATTTAGACTAGCTAACGCCGAAGGCGTGTTTTAGAGATGTTTGAAGCGACATGGTCGATGGAAGTCTGATAGGGCTAAAGATGAGTACATTGATGATTCTCTAGACAAAAAGCTTTTTATCACTAGACAATTGAAATTATAATTGATTTGCGGTTCGAATTTAAAACCGTACTAACCTTTGTTTTTGTTCTATCGCAAGCCTTGCCCAATGCAAAACGTGTTTTGTTTTGTGCTTAGTTGTGTGAAGACTTTTCAGTTCTGTGCGTTACGGAGTATAGCACAGAACGTATGTCTAAACATAACCCACCGCACAAAACAGGTACTAGTATATGTGCGGTTCGTTCATGCGTGTAGTTGTCACGTGAGTGATGGTCACTCAGGTGGACATAGGCGGGAATTTGCACGGGGTGTTCATTGTTTGGTCAGTTCTACGCTAGACTTCGATCAGTAAACTTTTACTTTTTTAAAATTCGAACCGCATTAGTAGTAAATTGGCTAAAATGACATGTTATGTTTGTGTGACATAATGTTAAGTTACATGTTAATATTGGTTGTTTTCAGGTACAGTTTTCCAGAGTTATTTAACATTGGGCTTCTGATGAATTTTTATCTCTGGTTTTTACCCTGGCCTTGAAAACACCAATTAAGGACACAATACTAGAAGTGATGTATACACATTATAGTTATAATTTGTTATATAATTTATAGATCGAAAATTGTCCTGTTAAGGTTGTACTACAATTGTACTTGATTGCTTTATGATACGAATATGTAATATTCGTGGATGTGTGTTGTCAATAAACTGATCGCAAGCCTTGCCCAATGTCATTACGCGCTAGTATGCTGTTTCTCATTTAGGGTGTTGGGAAAATGGTTTTGTTTTAGTTGTTGCAATGCAATGTTGGTTAAGCACTACATAAATAATGACAAATTACCAGTATTATATTTCGGAAGTCATTTCACGGAGAAATCACACTAGTCCTATCAGAACCTAATGCGTAATGACAGGTGGTAATGATGCAAACCTGCTACCACTACGGGGCTTAGACAAATATTTTGTTTAATTTTTAGTATTATTCGAGTTTAAAGCCAACTTTATGTTTATAAGGAAACAAACATTTTAAATAATGTAGTGTAGAATTCTAGTGTCCAATATTTATTTCATTTAAACATTCATCGACTTATTGTCAAAACTAACTTAAATCGCGATACTAATTGATTTGAACTGATCAAATACCCACTTTTAAAATAACAAAGTGTTAAGATATAATATAGCATGGAGTAATCCAAAGCCTTGCATTGAACCAATGCGGAAAGTGTTAAATGGTGGTTCTTTGTATATTTAATGCAAAATGTAAAAGAAATGGAAATAATACAATGTTTCCAGATAGTTGTGGTTTCATCTTTTCGGATCATTCTATTTAATAGGCATAAAGTCTTGCCGTTATTGATCATTCATCATTTTCAATAACTATTGTAACACAACCAGCATGCACCCTTAAAAGGATCATGCAATGATTGCGAACCGTTGACGAGTTAAGATTTGTATTAACATTTGATATCGCTATAACAAGGCAAGACAAATCAAGTGGTAACATAAATATAAGCGTGTTAGGGTTAAGGTTTGGGTTAGGGTTAGGTTTAGTTTAAGATCAGCAAAACTGTTAAATGATACATTTTGTGTTAGTTATGCTGCGTTTCCGCTATATTGTGATCTTCCACGAACGGCACGATTGGCCATACGTACATGATCTTGGCCTTTCTCTGAGATTTAAATCGTTTCTACAGTCTCATACGAGTCAGTACGTCATAATACGCTGCCGTGCGCTTATTTGCTCTTTGAAAACAATTTAACAAGTACAGTTGGCATTATTGGATAAGGTCTAATCTCAAATGTAGATACGTGTCAAACAAAACATTTGTTTCTTGAAAAAAATTGCTTGCAAACAGTTCGATCTGAAAGTACTACTCTAGAAGATTTGGCATGGCAAACTATCGCAAGCTATCGGATATAGGTGTCAATCGGGAACAGCTAACGTCAGGATTAAAGATCTGATAAGGTATTTTATCCCTCGCGCTACATGTTTCTCAGCCTCGCATGATAAACTTGATCTCTATCCGACACTCACAAAATATTCTCTATATATGGTCACAAAAATAGGCTCACGTGTTAGAGACCACGATTCTAATCGGTGCGCCAATCGTGATTCTCGTAACGTAATTCTCTCAACCGATAATGAAATGTAACTTATGGCATTTCTATGCCATATAAGACCATTTAGTTTAATATTAAATTCACGAGCAGAAACTTGATATTTCGATAAATATCGTGATAAATCGGTATTTACAGGAATCTTGTCGCGATCACTACCCAGCAAGCGTGATAGTTTTGGGGAGAATTGATGTGAAAATCGTAAGACAGTTCGATGTGACAGAAGTTTTTTTTTAATGAATCGTCTCCGTGCTATCTAGTTTTTTTATACAAATTTCCAAATACGAAAAAGTGAACGTGAATTCTAGTTACACATAAGCTGTTGGCATTGTATTGTAAAAGACAAAATCACGTCAAAAAAGGAAAACATCATACATTTTTTTCATTCGCCTGACAAAAGATGTTTTATAGAATTTTTTTTAAATGACAGTCATGTACGGAAATAGCAAAGATGATTGTTGCTTAATTTTTGCAGCGTTACTTTTAAATTTTCAAATAAGTCTTTTGTGTGACTTTTTTTACCGAGGAACGTTAAAATTATAAGACTATGTGAGGCGCGATTATTATATCTACTGTACTATGACAAACCCATCCATTCATTCGTTTGGACATCCTCCTTGCGCTGTGCAATCATTTGCAAAGTTCATATAGTGAGTCATTTTTCCAGATATCTACGAAATGTATTAGTATGTTAATGTTTTAAAACTTAACGCTTATTTTTAAGTACTCAACCAGCAAGAGTTGTTTCTATAACGCCTTCTCCATCTGTGGTAATGTATTACTTTATTAATTTAAATACAAGGCAAACGTTAACATAAATTAAAAAACACTTGTAGGAAAATCATTACATCTTACGCAAGCAAATATTTTGACATTCATGTCAAACAAAATTACGTTCTTAACGCGTTAAAAAATATGCGAAAACTGTCTCGAAAATCACACCTTGATTGGTGCTAAAGTGCAACGCTTGGCATATTTTTATGATTGGTAACATTTTACGATAATGATCATTGTGTTACCCTCCTTATTTTTTTTTTACTTTATCTCATTTTTGTTAGTTTAAGTAACCACAGCTCAAATTTATAGCTCAAGTTTTTTATTGGAAAATCGGCAAAACGCCTTTGACCATTTACATAAAAGTAAACAAATTATAATAAAAGTTTATCAACACAAATTTCAGAGAAAGTATCCAAGCATTATGTGCAAACGTGTCATATTAACTACAAAAAAAAGAATAAACAAGTGATATATACATGTAGACAATACATTTAGGATAACATAAACGATTTATTTTAGAAACAGCAAATGCTTGCATTTTTTTGTTCCTAAAGGAGTTTCATGGCATCGGTAATGAATCTGGCAACATTGTTTATTACTAAATATTATTTTTACAAGAGAGTATGTTTTTAAATTTATTTAAATTAAGCCATTTTGATCAAATACAATATTTTGTTCGCAGATCTTTATAGATTGGGCAAGTTAGAGAAAATTGATATTAGGATTCAACAGCCTTTGCGTTACATAGTCTACACGTGCGTTGATCTCTTGGTATGTTATTATATCTTCCAGTCTCTACCAGTCTTTCAAATGTATGGGCGCTACGTCTACATCTTGATACTTGTTGTGTGTGAACTTTCGTATTGACGCAATCTAATTAATTTTACACGAATTCAGTCTTAAACATTCAATAATATTCTAGTTTCGGTTGATCATAGATTGTGTCTTGTCAATTTTAAATAAATTGATCTGTTAATCTTTGGCTAATTAAATTTCGAATAATTGAAATTGTTAACCACATAATGGATAAATTCCCTTGTCCTTATTCTTCATACTGTTTTTTAACAAATGCACACCACAAAGATGAGATATTGCTGGTATTATCTTATAAAAACAGTGTACAGATTTCATTGTTCGTTATAAACGGTGTTCATAAGAGTTTAGGGATTTTGTTTGATTGTAACCCAATTGCTAAATGCCTGTTGATTTAATTATAGTAGAAAGTGGAAATCTGCCTAGTTCGAATAAGACAGCAGCGGCTTTAAAAGTCTGTGAGCGCACTCCAAAAATAGTTTTTCAAAATTTAAAATGAAGTTTGTCAACTTCAGCAGTATTGTAAATTCCCCATATGTCAGATGCATATAAAATAATTGGTACAACTAGGGAGACAAACAGAAAAAGTTTTGTTTCAGAGTTTAGCTTCACTTTGCAAATGAACTTAAATGTTTTAAAGCTTTTAAGGCTTGGTCATTATTTGCCTTAATTGCTCTTGATGTATAACCATAGTAGTGTAGTTAAAGGCCTTAGTAGCAAATTATATCAACAATTCAAATAGCCTTTAGGAAATTCCATATAATTGTACATTTGCTTTTCCTTTTTACGAATATGCAAGTTTTAGGTGTGTCAATATTTATTTGTATTCCCCATTTACATGAGTATTGATTGGTCGAATTAAATTACAATCGTAGACATTATGAGTTGGTGGTAAATTACCCTTTTTTACACCTAACGTGACATCAAAAGGCTCTGAATAAGACATATCTTTATAATTTTTAACACATGATTTAATATTATAATACATTGACTTGGTCATCTTTATTATTTTACAACTTGTTCCTGCCTGTACTAGTTTAATTCATAAAGCCTGGTATTTATCAGGACCAAATGCCTTTGCATTATCAATAAAAACGCTTTGAAGTTTCGCTTTATTAGTAATAATGTTCTGGATTTAAGTGTGAAACATAAAAAATGCAAATAATCGTACAACGAGTATCTCTAAATCCAAATTGCGATGTATCAAATATATTATCATATATTCATATGTATATATATATATATATATATATATATATATATATATATATATATATATATCTTGCACCAAGAATTCATTCGATTGTGCAATATAATTGACAATATTTTAGTTATACTATTTAAAATCAAAATTACACATGTGAATATTTGCTAGAGTTCCAAATTTTTGTGAGAATAAGAATTTCATTAGTATTAATAAAAATTTACAAAATCATTGTCATTTTATTTTGATATAAAGCCCTGATAATTCCACGAACAAATACGTAGCTGCCTCTGGTTGTTTCCTAATTGGTTTGGTGTTGAGTAGCGCCGTGACTTCCGGTGTCGCGACGAAGGTTGTTCCGCGGTCCACGGATTGGCGTCTCCGGTATTGGCTCGGGTGGAGTGTGATCATGTGTTTTCTTTAAACGGTCGACGTAAAGCGTGTCGCACGAAGCGACGCGTGCTAGCCGTCTTTCTAAGCTTTTATTATATTGTATTAAGACCCGAGTTTTCGTCGGCGCTCTTGTATTAACTTCGGAAACTGGTTACTGATACGGTTATAACGGTAAAAAGTGAAGTTAACCACTGTTGGTCTTTTTTTACCTTGTTAAAATTGATCAGATGTGCACAATCGATTTTAATTTTATTTACTGGGTTTTCTATCAAATACTGAATAACATAAGTCAAGGTATGTACGATGGTCAAGTTTTGAAAACATCTGTTCCGATTACCTTATTATATGGAATTGACATGTAAACGGGATACAGTGTTGAAGCGCGCGACACGTCGTCCTCATAGATTGACCGTGTGTGCAAATGAATATCGAATCAAATCTCGCGCAACAAATGTATGGGCGGGGCCCAAGCATATATTTCAACTTTATGTATTATTAAAACTTTCAGTGTCCACTGTGACATTTACCTTTATGCAACCGGCATTCTGAGCATTCCATCTATTCAATCATACCTCACATCCTTCCGTATATTCATTTGTTTGCATCCATTAACCCATCCGTCTATCCATCCGTCTATCCATCCGTCTATCCATCCGTCTATCCATCCGTCTATCCATCCGTCTATCCATAAATCTATGCAAATACGTTGGCTAAACACGACATGATCTCTTCCTTAATAAGTATTGCGAATCCATACATAATTTATTATAATTTTCAATTGACTGTTACGTAGGTACTTAAAATTGATTTTCTTACCGAGCTCAATTATCATATTCTCTTCAACTCACGTTATTTAACGAGCTTTTAAATTACTTTGAGTCGTTGATTGAGCGACAATACGTAAAATATAGCTATTTAGCAAACGTCGATGTCAAAACTCTCAATATAATACTATAGAGAAAACATATGTTATATTTTCGAATTCGTTTGAATTGTCGTTGTATAACAGGACATAAACAATGCCATAAGCTATTGCTGCGCATGTATTAATCAGCGTTACGGTTCGATTTGTAACGCTTTAAATAAATGCTACTACAGGAAAAGTTGCTATTACATATGGTGTTTTTTTATTTCATAAAATAATATACACAAGTAAATACAAATATAGTTGGAGTATGTTTTGAACAAATAGCTGCCATTATACAGTATGATCAAGTCGCTAATCAACGCATACCATTAGCAAAATGTACTTCAAAACGGTAACCTGATCAGGGACGAAACTCCGCGTTTATGATATACTCCGTTTAAAGGACGTCTCTTCCAAACGAATATCCACTTGAGGCAAAAAGTGTGTTTCAATATAAGCATATGCGGACAGCACAGGCTTATATGACCGGATACTTTACGCACATTCCCCGCCTGCCAAAAACGCGACTGATACATTTTGACAATTTCGCCAATGCCAACAAGATACCATCAAATTGTTTGAATGTGAAGGCTATTTACAGGTTTACGTTGCAGACTTTGGAGGTATTAAAGTGTTTCTATGTTATGATAAATATTTTATTTTAGTATAATTACTCTACATATTTCAACAATTATAATATGTGTCCACACCTAAAGATTGATATATTTATAATAATAATTGTATACACAGTAATAGTAATACCGTGTTTAAAAATTACGAAACAAGTTTTGACGTGATGGTTTTTTTATATTAAATGTGTCATTTAAATCACTTACATGCAAATGAAAATAAGCAGGCAGTCTGACTTTGGTTATGCGTTCTCTATTTCCTTCTGATACTAATATATAAAAAACATACATAATTGTGTACTTTCGCTTCATCTTATGACGCTCAATAATGTAGCGTGTGAATCAGACGTAGTAAGCTCTGCGTGAGGATTGTTATTTACTCACCATGAACACTTTGGTCTTCGTCATAAAATATGAGTCGTGCTCTGTGAAAAGGGAGTTTAATGCATGCGCGTAAAGTGTCGTCCAAGATTAGCCTGTTCAGTCCGCACATGCTAATCAGGGACGACACTTTCCGTTTTTATGATATTTTCCGTTTAAAGCCTCTATAAAGCTCAAAATTAACGAAAATTTCGTAAAGTATTTCGTGAAATTAAGTTAACTTATCAATAATCAGTGTTCCTTATAGCAATAGCCACAATTTCAACGCTAGATGTGGTATGATTTAATTGATTTTTGTAGATACAAAATGCTCGTTTTTATTTTAATTTCCCGTTAATACATATATTAATCCGACACACGAACACTAAAATGGTACCATGTTAGTGTTCATGTGTCGTATGAATAGATATCGTTGCGGGAAATAAATATGGAATTAAATTGCAAAACAATTATAAAAACGAGCATTTTGTATCTACAAACATCTATTTTACCAGACCACATCTGGCGTTTAAATTTCGGCAATTCTTAGCACACATCCAGTTTATGCGGAAAGTGTCGTCCCTGATAAGCCTTTGCGAACTGCCCAGGCTAATATGGGACGACACTGTACGTGCATGCATTTTTCACATAGCGCGGCTCAATTATGTCGGTAAAATCCGTTTTCCTGGCAGATGCAAACATTTTTTTACTCAAGGATTGAAGTCTGCGACTTACAGATATGCGGTAAAAAGGTTGATAACTCACACTCTTTCGAAATAAATTATATTTATAATGCCACGCGAATTTCAATGCAAATGAACCGATTTTGAAACGTGTTACCCGTATATGATATGTGTTGTGCAAATTAAGTTGTCTGTACACACTCAAAAATAAAGCTTATAAACGTTCGGTATGGTATTCAAAAACTTTTAAAACAATACTGAATAATGTAGTATTTCTGGTTTGGTAATATCCTGTATACTGGATTTTCACAAAACAATTGTGGATTAAATTTGAGCAGAAACCAAATCGGCCCCGAGTCGTTGTCGAACAGTTGATAGTTTTTTGCTTACTCTCTTTCGTCAATTAAATCTCTTCAGTATGCTAATTTAATTTAAAGTAAACATTTATAGATGGCTGGGATGTCTAAAATTGCATTTTATGTGTTTCCAAACGTATTTAAAAACAATATAATAGACTATCAAAAATACATAAAAGTGATGTAAGTGGTCTAACAGTATACGTGATCTCAATTCTATGTATAACATCACGTATTTACTTAATAGTTTTAACGTACGCACGGGTCTGAGGATACATTAATTTTAAATTATATGTTTCACACGTACAAGTATTCCATTGTCAAACGAATATAATACAAAATATGAAAGCTTTGAATGTATTTTTTTAATAAAAATGTAATTAAAAGTCTATCACTTAGTGTTATGGTTTTAAAGTACTAACATATAACTTTTGTTTAACAAACGACGATAAAATAACAAATATAAAATACAAAATTTGAATCAAAAGCAATTAACAAAGACACAATTATAATCGAAATAATTGTATTATACAATGCATTGCTTTTCACAAACGTGTATATCTTCTTGTAAGTTTCGTTCAGTCATTTCATTTTTAAAGCGAGATTATACGATTTTCATGTTTGTCAAATGTTAGTATATTAATAAAAAAATATTTTTTAATAACACAAAATAGGCAAGAAGAATTATAAGTTGAAGACGAATTTCATAAAATGCAGCAAAGACAAAATAGTGCCCCGAGCCGATTGTGACGACGATATTTCATACATATTTTCCTACAATAACCGAAGCATTCGTCTTTTTTTAGGATCGGAGTATGAATATAATTATATCGTTGCAGAAATTTAAAATAAACCTTTAAACCAAATTTAGATTTACATCGTACATGCATGTTATACATGCTGGCAAATTCGACTGTACAGATATTTTCGATTTCAGAATTAAATATCTTGCTTATTTCCCATTTCTCGACACACATTCCTCTTAACTTTTATTTTAATTTATATTGAAATATATGTAAAATAAGTTTTTTACACATTTTATATATATTCATACATATTTGACAAAATCGTATAATCTCGCTTCAATAATATGTTTCTTGTTACTTTTTACTTCCTTTTTCTTTCTTTTTTCGATTTACATAAATATATTTCAAAGAAACAGTTAAAGGCAAAAACTATTACAAAATTACATAACTAAATAAGGAACGAGAATAAGAGGTTATGGTGAATGGATATAATAGTATGAATTATAATTATGGATTATAATTATTATGGATACATAATAATATGAATTATAAGTATTATGGATATATAATATGAACTATACATTTCAAATCGTTTTAAATTGTTACAATTGTTGTTTATTAGTGGGTATTCGATAATTAACCAGTCGCCAAATTATCGATCGCTCCGCCCACATAGTCACGTGGTCTAGTGATTAGAAAACTCCGACAAGCAGATCGCAATTATAGCGGATTACGTGAGGGAAATTCTATATTTGTAATGATGTATTATGCTCTTATCTATAATATAAATTATTAAAGCCGCACACTAAACTAAACTGCTGTGTAACACGGTAATACAATCATAAATACTTTAGAGAGAAATGGCGTAATCACAATAAATGAGTTAACGGTAGACTGACTATCAGAAACGTTTCTTATACATATTATATAGGGAGTTGATGAAAAATCCGTTGTAAAAATGAGCATTTATTTCATATTGATTCTGAACTTGTATTCAACCGTCTGACAGTGAACCCGGTGGCTATTCATATATAATTTTGAAAATATTTTTATTAAATGCAAATGACATATCCATATCATGATGTTTTTTTTTTGTTTATTAAAAATGTTTAGATCTTTGTTTTATTGTGTTATTTTTTAAAAAGACACAGATTTTTTTATTTAGATATTTATTAAATTTTGATTGTAACCATAATTTAATACAGGCCTAATTTCGTGGTTTCATTAACAGATAGTCTAATATGCATTTTATTTCATTTATGTTTATTGCGAATCTGTTACATTTCACTTTCAAAAAATGAAATGTTGGTATTACGGTGCTGTTCACGAACATTCGAATTGAATACATTTAGCATATTATGCATTTGCTTATTTATAACAAGATGGCCCTTATATGTTAATTGCAATTTTCACATTTCTCCCCGTATCAATATATGTTGTATTGGGAATGTTGTTGTTGTATTATAAGCCGTACATTTTACACTTGAAGTCGCTTTAAGCTGGCTAAGCCGCGTTGAAATCACCTTTTGTTGTTTTTACTTTAGTTAAAACAATATTTAAGTTAACAATTTATAATGATTTCCCTTGTTTATGATCCACAGAAAATAAATATATAATTGGAAATCATTTAAGTAATTAAATAGTTTTCTTTTCTTGTGTACAGTACCTAACAATGCCTTAATGTTCCTTCATTCTGAGATCCACGCAACATACTGTTATTAATAATCATCGACAATTACGCTGAGATTAATAAGCACGTGTGGCAATTATTATGTTGCCCAAACTGCTAATAATATTGTGCATCAAACGGTATAACACGTTTTATAGAACACACACCTGGTGTGGTTAAACTATTTATTGTGTTTGTTTTCTCATTACTCGTTCATATGTCCAAGCAATAAAGATAAAATAATAACCTTTTATAAAGTATGTATAGCACCTACAATTTTGAATAATGATCGAACAGTAATGATCATGCATTTGATATAAAATCTGTGTAAACTCTTAAAAATTACGTCCATTCCATATGTACAACACGCTTTGTTTGTCGGACAAAATGGCGGCCAGATAAGCGTTGCTGAGGGGTGTGTGAAAAATCGATATCTGATTGGCTGATCGAAAAATGTGGGCGGAGCGATCGATACTTTGGCAACTGGTCAATCGTGCCTCTCTACCATGCGCTTCATAATGTCTCTGATATTATTAAATGCTTGCTAATTAAAATTGAAAAATCAATAGCAACATAACACAATATGTTTTGGATATTTTAAAACTATGGAATTTGTTTGATAAAATTTGGTAAAACACAACATTTGTTATCAGTGCATCTGCACTCGACAAGTGATAAGTATATAAGTGTGTTAAGTGAGTGTCCTCCAGTCGGGACAAGGTCCAAACTTTCAACTATCCTAGTGACAGAGAATAATAGCATGTCATTTAATTACAGCCAGTTTGTGTCAGACCGCAGGCAATTGTACCGTATCAGTTATGCGTGTCATTGAATGCCCGCTGGTGTTTATATAAGTGTTATATATAAGATGACATTTTATCAAGCAGTCCACACACAATTCATCTTCAGGCTCGGAAGGATTTTTAAAATATTTGTGCACACGAAATCGGAATATTTCATGGAAAGCAAACAGCTTGCATAAATATAGCAGGATATATGTGTGTCGATTTAAGTATCAAGATGAGTGCGGGCAGTGCTCTTTGTTTCGGAGTGTTTCTTGTTTTTGTTTTCACGGAGAGTTCATGCCATCCGAGCTACAGGGACGTCATACCGAACGGTCACCAAGTTCGCGATCCGTGCTCGGGAGTCAAAGGCGACACCTGGCAGAGGGTGGGTCATCAGATCAATAAGAAGTATGATGACGTAAGATCAAAGAAAAAGCTAAACAATTTTGGCAAGGTATTTATTTCTTAAGTACATTTACAACATTTCAGCATTTCAGAGTTTAGTTACTAATGTGTTACTAAAAAGTTGTTAAAGGTTGTTGCAAAGTGCTGAGGTCAGCCCCCCCCCCCCCCACCGAATATGCCGAAAGGTGTAGGGTAGTCTTAAAGATAGACGTTATTTCGGTCACATTCTTCTGTGTTAAATGTTTACAAAATAATTATCTCCAATTGCTAAAGCGCATATTTCAACGGTTTAAGATTGCGTTATTTTTACGGATTTATAGCCGTTTGTTCTAGAGATTAAGAATACAAAACGTCTGTGCATCTCATACATTTTGTGTGCTATTTTCGTAAAAAAATACAGAAAAATGATATGAAAATTCGTTGGCGCATAATATCAACGTTTCACTATTGTACACTTGAAATTTTGCAATTTGTTTAAAATTACAAATGCAAAATAGTGTGCGCAACTTCCCCTACAAGGTGCAGTGGAATTTGTTAAACTTGTCAAGCTTAACAAAATCGACCGCAATTTTTTTTTTTTGCTTATTTTAATATTCTAAAATGCAATCGCACATTATTACGGTAAACTTTCGACGACAATCAACCCAAAGTGGTTTGTGTAAGCTCCTGGTTCAAAACACGGATATAAATCAATTTGGTGTGCCAAATTTATTGCTGGGGATAAAACCGAATACATAACTTAAGTTTAATTATTCAGCAAATATTAAGCAAATAAAGAAATATCAATATAATAAAATGTAAACGCAGCATTTGTACGTCTTTCTTTTGCAGGATTTTTATGCCCTGAAGAAACAAGCCGGCGACTCCCTAGAGCGAATATGGCCTAATCTCTGTCCCATGAATTCCGACGGAGACGGACGTACGAACGGCGAGGAGCTCGGGGACCCGGAATGTGTGTGGACCATGGACCAACCGTCCCCCGGGGGAAACATGACTATTTTTCATCCAGGTAAAGTAATCCTTATTGTTCTTAGTGTCATTTATTTTTCGATTAAATGTTCATGTCAATCATGCTTATTGGTATGCGTGGCGTATTTCAATTGTATTACAAATGAAATGTTTCCGCTATAAGTGCATAGATTATGTTTTAATGATTTTACTCTGACGTGTTGTGTTAGTAAAAATAAAGAGTTAAACAATCACACGGGTACGCTAAGGTAAGTCAGCAGGTAGTCATTATTAAGTTCGCCGTGGCGCAATGGACATGGTGTCCGCCTAGCGATCGGGAGATTACAGGTTCGATCCCCACTCGGGGAGCGTTCACTAGATCTTCCCCAAAGACACCAAGTACCGGTTATAAGAATAGGAAACGGACTCGAGATTGTTTCTTCATTAAAGCATTCGAGCTAAAATAAATATGTTTAAACTAATAGGTATTCAGTGTAGCATTTGCATGTTCAAGGTATTCCAGAAAACGAAGATGGAACACTCACAGAAAAGACTAGGCAAGCATTTTGTGACTTGCATCGGGCTGCAAAGAAGAAGATTACGAAGAAACACCGCAAGGTCATTTCACATATTGGATCGACGCACAAGCGAGGGAGGACGCTGTGAATTCGGTCCGAAAAATGGTTTCGATCATCCTAGGCAGTTTTTCAACGTTGCAAAATATTGAGACCCCAACAGTGCTAGTCAATCATAATAAAAACCTGTTCATTTCGTTGTATCTTCAATTTGATTTTCTTTGATTAGTGAATCAATAACTGTGCATCTTTATAAACCTGATTGATCATTTTTACATATGTTAAATCCAAAATTAGTATATATTTTATTGAACCAATTTCCCAGTATGTGTGCTTTAAAATATCAAATACAAGAGTTAAATTAAATAGCAATTGAATATGTTAGTAGTGGTAAAATGATAAATTGAAAAGAACCCAATGAATAACCGTTTTGCATGTTTATTGATGCTACATAACAGGTGCAATGCTAAACATACAACGTCAATTTTATTTCGATAAAGTCAACATGAGTTGAAATGTTCGATAAATATGATTTGTTTCAATAAAATTCAATTTAAAAGAGCATATTGTATATGTTCTAGTGAGCATAAACACATGTTCATGTTCACATGAGAGGCTTCAGAACAGTCCTGTTAGAAAAAAAGCTACCAACACCTGACAATCATGTGTCTGTACAAACCACAATCATTAAGACCAGAAAATGTACAATTGTGTTAATGTTCAGAGCAAGTTTAACGACAGGTGGCTCAAAAATGTGAAATGTACAATTTCCAATTGTTTTTACCAAGCAAACTGCACCACCTCTTTGCAAACATGCTGTTCAGTTGTAAGGAACCATATCTCACTCGTCGGAGAAATATTGATTTGGATACAAATGGGTCACATAGTTTGTTGGCAAGCTTTTAATTTAATAAGACTGTCACCTAGTTTTAGCCAGTTTTAAACTTTGTAAAGATATCATTGGGACCAACGTTATCCATATTTAATGAAGTCTGGTAAATCAAAGTGGCCACATAAATGATCAGAAGCTTTTTCTTTAAATTGACCTAATGACTTAGTTTTAAGCATTTGGAAAAATGTTTAAACTAAGTTATATGAAGATTGAGAAAAACATGCGGCACCTTAGGTGTTCACGAGCTTTTTCTTTAAATTGATCTCGCGACCCCTTGTTTTACCCACGTGAACCAGTTTCAACATAGGCCAAAATATATTGGGGACAAATGGTCTTAATAAGTTTCCTAAAGTTTTCACATTGAATATGGCCTCTAGATTTTTCACCAGCTCTTTCTTAATATGTGCTGTAGAAGTTTTACAGAGTATTTGCAATAAATGCGACCTCTATATTGTTCACAAGGTACTATATATTTTACTATATTGACTGCTTTACAATGTTAATTGATAAATTATATTTGATATTAAATATCATATGTGCACTCAATGTTTGCTACAAATTTTGCCTCATATCCTCAACAAATTAAATGGTCGCACAATTATTTAAAAAATTATATTGGTTTTCAATTAACATATAACATTGTTACCATATCTTTATATTATCTCGGTGTATCTGTTGTGAAAATGTGTCTACGTTTTTTACTAATCGAAATTAGGGAACTGTAATTTATTTGAAAGGCACTATTCACAATAATCAAAGTGCATGTGAATGACTTTGTTTGATACAGAATAACACGACTAATTAGCATTCTTCATTTTTATCACCGATGGTGTATGTTGAAAAAAGCTGTTTAACATCAAATGTTAATGTATGACCGCATAGTCAACGTTTCGCCTTTTTTTATCTTTCCTTATACAATGCTTAAAGGAAAAATGAAAATAAAATGTTTTAAATCTGGTCTGTAACTCAGGTACTTGTATTATTATTCGTATCTATTTTTTATGAAACAAGCAAATTTTACATGATTGATTACTATCATATCAGAGCATGATGCCTTTAAAGTTTTAAATATCAGCAATGAGGTACTGTAATCTGATTTAATTGTGCTGCAGATGTTAGAGATATATGACATGTATATGTCAACAAAGGATGTTTATATTAATTACCGAATATGCGTCAATGAATACCTAATGACCCTAATATCTTTTGCCAAAGCTTCTTTTATAAAACTAAACAGGTTATTACCAATCACCATTATGACAGATGATTGTCATGTGTGGTAATACATTTATATGACTTTCCAGTCAGCAGATTTGATAAGTTTCTATGACAACAGTATTCATAGTCCATATTGATCAGTCTGGTTTAGCATTGCGATAATTTTTAATGAACACGCATGAATTGAAAAAAAATTACACTTTCTATTTTTTAATGAATATATTAATCAAGAGCATAAAATGTCATCATTTTGTTTATGTGTATGTGTTCATGTGTCAGGACATATTACCTCAATTAAAAATACTTAATTTGTATTGAGTCTGTTCAATGTATTATAATTAGGTCTTCGACAAAAATATGTGTTTAAATCGCTCCATTTTTTTCGTCACCTGATGTTTACGCATATTATAAAAACTGACTTGCAATTACATACATATCTCTTTAAATGAAGCCATGCAATTATATGTACCAATTAAGCTACACTCGATGAGCGGGTATATCAGTTTGTTTGCGTTTTTTTTGCATTATCCGAACGACATTTGTTAAACAAAAAAGTGACTGCATCTACGTTGCACTACAGCATAATTATCTGTCAAAACTAACATCTAATCTACATTTTCGTAAATTGCGTTCTTATGAAAAGTTAAGATAGTATCAAAACTGATTTCGGTCTTTCAAATATAAACTAATAACTGACCAAGGGTTAAGTCAAGTTAAGGTATATCAAACATTTGTTCAGTCTTTGAAATGTAAACTTACCATTGGCCAAATGTGAGATTGTTTATCGGGACTACTAAGACATGAAGTCGAGTGAACTTGCTGTCTGGTTAACAAATGATTTAAGGATTAGTTACACAAGATATGATGTGGCACGAATGACCCGATGAACATAATCAAGATCCGTCAGGTTTTGAAGTGAGATAATGCATCAGTTGATTATTCATGTGAAATCTCCTGATTAATGTGTCGTAAATATAGAAAAAATATCCACGATTCTATGTTCATCGTTTAATCACAAATATATTTGTATGTATGAAGTGATTTATATGTGAACATTTAGTTTCATAGTCAACTTGTAATATGTAGATATATGGGCAGTGCTCTGTGAAAAGGGGGGTTAAATGCATGTGCGTAAAGTGTCGTCCCAGATTAGCCAGTGAAGTCCGCACAGGCTAATCAGGGACGACTTTTTCCGCTTTTATGATATTTTTCGTTTTCAGAAAATCACTTCTAAGCAAACATCTAGTAAAGGCGGAAAGTGTCGTGCCTGATTAGCATGTGCTTGTTGCACAGGCTCGCTCGTGCATTGAATCCCCTTGTTCACAGAGCGCGGCTCATATTCAATGTTCACATTAATTACGTTTCCATCAGGTACGTTTGCATGATGCATCATCAATGTCTTCTCGTACCTTTGCATTTCTATGTTACTTTCTTAACAATTAAACGTTAAGAAAGAAACATGTTTGTTGTGTTCAACGCGACTGTCGTGTTTTTAAAACGAATAAGAGATTTTAAATTGAGAAAATGGTAGAACAATAAAGAGTGATATGCTGACATACAGTTTTTTTATGAATGGCTGACTTATAGCTGTGTATATATTTCTCATGGGAATAAAAGAAACATAAATTACTTTTATTTTTGGCATTCATGAAAAAGCTTAGATGAATGTTCACCAGTATACAGGTACAAAATGAGTAAATACCCTTCATGCGGGAAAACTTGCTAAATTCACTGCCAGAGTGATATATCAGAAACGTAAACACGTTATACCATACCCTATTATTTTTTTATATTTCCAGTGTATTCTTTACAAAAACAATTTTAAATTAAATATTTTATGTATTATTATTTTGTTAACACAAATGAGAGAAATAACATGGAGCAAAATGGTGAAATGATCATTGGATGTTTGATAAATTATTCCAGTTTTTATTAGTCTTATCCAAAAAATATGTTTTTCATTCTACTGAAAAAAATATAAATGTATTTGTTGACTAATGACCAGTTTATGGGCACAAATAGATTTTTATCATTGTTTTATTTTATTTGTTTTTGCAGTATACGTGCATGGCACGTTCAGATGAGCAAGTGAAAGCCTTTAACGAGAACCTCCTGCTTAGATTGCCCTTAAAAGTGTTATTAAGCATACCGACATTACCTGTAATCGTGATTGGGTGGAGATAATAAAACACATATATGTATGTGGTCCGTACGGAAAGGTCGACAGGAAATATAGGAAATGCTCTATTACAGGAGCATGTCGCACAGGTCTTAAAATAAATAATAGATAGAGGATGTGCATATTCACAATCCTTGATGAAGATGTTTCCCCTGTAAAATTACAATCTTGACATGGACTTGCTTCCTGCTGTTCTAATTATAGACAGAATGCGACATGCGAATTCAAATAAATTTAAGTGTGGAACTAAGATAGGACTATATCTCCTATACTCGGTTTAACATTAATTACTCTCCACCAAGTTTATTTTGTATCTATTGGATCATTTAAACCACATTAGGAATGTGCTTGTCAGCAACTGATTAAATCAAGTAAAATGTTAAATGGCAAATAATCACGAAGTTTTGATAATAAAATTTGATATATTTAATAATATATATAAAAAAACACGTGTTGATGTGATGAATGTTCGAACCGACACACCCATCAAGCGTCGATCCTGATGTTGGATAAATTGTTGTACATTTGATAGATTGGTTTGTACATTTATAGGATTAGTCAATACTATGGTTTGAAGTAGTTCTCATTATTTTTTAATTATTTTTATTGGACAAAATCACTTATAACGCTCAATCGGAACCCATGTAGAAACAGATGCATGACCGTGTCTGTGCAGCGTAAAGTTCATTTGTGCTGGACTGAAATTCTGAATGAAAAGCATTCACTTTCTTGTAATTCTTTATTACCAATTACTTGATCAGTTCATGACCAACCCATTTGATCCCTCAGTCCACGTAATATTAATATATGAAATGTACAGCGTCGAGCAGTCCGCTGGGTCAAGCATAACTATTCCCCGTACGACAGTGTCACCTCCATGCAGCAGGACCTTGGTTGGCAGACTCTACAAGATAGACGAAATGACACTAAATTAATAATATTTTTCAACATTGTTCAAGGTTTAGTTGCTGTGCCCCTGCCATCATATATCGAGCTACCCACCAGATTCACTCGTCACATGCATCCCCTCTCTTACAGACAGATCCATACTACTGCAAATTATGATAAATTTTCATTTTTTTCAAGCGCTATTGTGATGTGGAACAACCTCCCTGCCACTACATTTTTACATCCTCATCTTGAAGGGTTTTAGAAGTCCCTGCTTTCCCCTTCTGCCCCTTGAACTCCGGGAGACATGTTTTTATCAGTTTTTAACCATTAATCACTTCACCTTATAATAAATCTAACATACTTTTATCTTTCACACTTTTTCACTTTTAACACTTTTATCTCTACTGACTGCGCACCTGTCAATAATACCCGGAAGGCCGGGGAGTTAGACAGTAAAGATAGATAGATATATGTTGGTTATTTGCAACCTATTTATTTCCGTTCATTCTTTCCGCCCAAGTGTTACACGTAAACAATAATGGCGCCGGTTTCCTCATCTGTCAAACAATTGGTGAACGAAAATAACATTCAAGACTTCCTGACAGCTTCAGAAATACTTATCAAATTCTCAAACAATGTACTCCAAAACCCAAACGAATCGAAGTACAGACGCATACGTCTTACAAACCCTACGGTGGAGAACAAGCTACTCCCGGTTAGCGGAGCTATGGAGTGCCTCTTTGAAATGGGATTTGTTGAGGTAATGTAGCTCATTACGAACCGAGCTTACCACGATTTATTCGAGTTTCGAAGCCTTTTCATCATACCAGTTTGTTTCATAGTGAATGTCATTAGCGTCACTATTAAAAATAATCAACAACATTTTAGCGTTAAGATTGTAGTGTTTTCACGGTTAGCTCTTTGGGGTTCTTTCACAACCACTACAACAATTACTAGCAACGACAAGATACTAAACTACTCACATGGGCATCAACTGGAATGCTCGTCAGGATGGCACCAATCGTCCTCGTCGTCTTCGAGGGAACTCGTCGGCTATACTCGTCGGTTGCACGTCACAAAATGGCACTATACATGTACTTCTGGGAATACACCTCCAGGCAAATACGTACTTAAACACACAGTCACCGGCTTACATACACATATACTTCTGGAAATACACCTCCAGGGAAATGCGTGTCATTGACACAATCACAGGCAACTCACAGACTCACATGCACAGTCACAGACTCACTTATATCTTCTGGGAATGGCCTTCCAGGTAAATACGTGTTGAACACACATAAAATACAATATAGTACAATATAATACAATATAGTCTATACTCAGGCTCACAATTACTCACTCAGGCTCACAATTACTCCAAGCAATACTCAACTTGGGAAAAGACGTCCACTCGCATCAATCACCCGTGCACAAGAGACCGTACAAACTCGTGCTGCCCAGCATGCACTATACCGATTTGTCGCTGGTTCCCAATCACGAGGTATGTGCGCATTTTGTAGACCGGGCACCGGCACAACACTCCTCCCACTTTTGTCCTTTTGGGACGACGCCACACAGCGAAGGAATCGTACCGGCGCTACCGATGAAGTAATAGTGCCCCTTGCGTAAGCACCTTGACCCAACTCCCCTAAGTCAGGTATAGCTTTCGTCCGACCTCTCTTTTGGCGCAGCGCCTGCCATAGACCACAACTAAAGTTAATGCATCTTTATTAAATGACCATTTGTGTTTAGCACCTTCGCACAAATATGAACGCATATGAGCCATAATCTTTGTTAATAAAGAGTTAAAAATAAAAGTTCACAATAAGGTCTGGTAACTCTTGCTCCTTTTCTTGTCTGCACAATAATTGGACAAGTGTACCCACCTTACAACCTATTTTCACAAATTTTAACAAATAAAATAACTTATCAAATAAAATCATAAAATATCATACAAATACATCCCCTCGCAGTCCAAATGAGAAGGCCTACGCCCTCTGCATGTGACTGCATAATATACAATAAAAATCCTCTTGGTTATATTAAAATAAAAATCACAAGGAATTTAACTTTCTAAGGTAATAAAAATCCTCTTGGTTATATTAAAATACAAATCACAAGAAACGTAACCTTCTAAGGCACCACAAATGCGTTAAAATAATATCTAAGTGACAAAAAGGTTAAAAATATAAGGAAAAAAATAATCTTATTTTTGTCCAAATAATACATATAATTGCTTTTAATTTTATATAGAGAACGTACATTTTGCAACATAATCATTGACATTATATGGAGGAAAAGACAACTAAAATAAAACTATTGTACCCACTACATTCCTCCCACTTTTGTCCTCTTGGGCCGCCGCCCTACGGTCGCACCCAAGGCAGAAGAGATAGAGACTCAAATGGGACCATGATCCCCCTCCCGCAGGCACGGGAGTGCCTTTGCCAAGCGGGGTACATACAGACCGCTGCATTCTAGCGGTTAGTGACCAATATGTTTCTTGCATAAGAAAATTTCCATCACATTAGTAAATAAAAAAAACATTATTGTCGGCTATCGTCCGACAATTGCTTAATCAAGAAAAAACATTCTTGTTGGCTTTCGTCCAACAAGTACAGTCACTTATGTATTAGAATGTGGTGATCACACTGAGAAATAATGTACTTTACAAAAATAAAAACAAAATAAAAGTGTGCATGCACCGGGAAACATCTCCGGTCATTCAAAAAATCAAAGTGACGCTAGAGACAGTTGCCGTCAAGCACGGTCACACACAAATTTAAAAAGACCTGCAAATATTGTTTAAAAGAACAACTCCGGGAAATACCACTTCCGGCCAACAGTATTGAGTGTGACAGTGGTCGTCAAGCACTGTCACCTATAAAACACAAACTCATGCGACAAAGTTCTACGACATTGCTCGGCATATGGTTGGTAGAAAAGAATTTATAGAAAATTACGGAAATAAATGACATGATACAGCAATGACGAAGTGATTGAAGTTAGATCGACTCACAAATCTTAACATGGAAGGATAAAAGGTGACGGAGGTGCCAAGACTGGGATATTGCAGGGGAAACCTGGTTCCTATTCACCATCTGCGTAGTTACCACATCCGATGGTGCGGTGTGACAGCGGTCGTCCGACAATGTCCGACAATGTCACACCCGACCATAAGGAAAAAAAAACAACAGACTTCACGGGAAATAATCAAACACATCCGTGACTGTGCAAAGCACTTCTTAGCGCGGTAATACAAAAATTACAGGAAGTTAAGCGCGGACGGCACAAGATAATTTGGGACGACACTTTATGCCTATTCATTAAACCCCCATTTCGCAGAGCACTGCTCAGATTAATTTCAATTTTATAGTTCCAACAATATTGCAATAAAAGACTGGGCTTAAACTGAGACAATAGGAAATATATATTCAAAACAATATAATCAAACTAATCAAAATGTTTAAGAGAACTATTACTTTTATACACCGCGTACTTCATGTAATATTCATAACAACAGCTTTTACTACTACTACTACTACTACTACTACTACTACTACTACTTCTGCTACTACTACTACTACTTCTACCACTACTACTACCACTACCACTACTACTACTACTACTACTACTACTACTACTACTACTACTACCACTACCACTACTACTGCTGCTGCTTTTAGTGTTACTACTAGAGTATACCATTAATTTCACATGCTTATTATTATCGAAATGTTTAAGAGAACTATTACTTTTATACTCCGCGTACACCGTAATACATTATCAACACCGCGAATAGAATGTCACTGCAACTTTACTGTAATTTTTTTTTTTTTAAATTGGGGGTCTTTTGTATTTTGCATTGTTTTCCTAGTTTTACTAACAATTAACCTCGCCATTTACAATTTTAGGCGGTACAGATTTTGGAAGTTAGACGCTCTGGTGGTCGCCAACCTAATTTCCACCGCTGGGACCGCTCCCAGCGGCGAGAACTAGAGGGTCGCCACCCTTTGGAACCACGCCTAACAAGTCTTCGAACACCACCTTCCCAGCTGTCATCTGGGGTAACTCGGCATCCGCATGCGCCGCCCTTACGGCGGTCACACGCGGCAACTTCTGTCGCCCGTCTGACAGGTACTGACCTTCCGGTGGCCGGAGTAGTTTCAGCAGCTTTTCGTTGGGCTATTTTGGGCCCCACCTGGTCGGCCCTGTCGGTCGCCATGCTTTTAGCCGCCTCCGCAGACTGAACCGCAACGCGCTGCACGCGAAATTCATCATCGCACACAGGATCTCCATGGTATCCTTCAGTGCTCTCGCCAATGACCATCCTTGGATCACTGACGACAACTGGCACTGTTGGCAGCACCAAGGGAACTGCATCGTGCACGTCCTTGGCATGCTGCACCTTCATGCAGAACTGGGAAACCGGACCTAGCTGGTTTACATGATCCACTTCCGGTTGGCCCAACTGCTTAGTCGTCGCAGCTACCACAACGGGCTCCTTCTCCTTATGGTTGGGCAAGGACATGGCATGAAAATGTCCCCAGTTGGAACCATATCTGCCGCGATACGATCCCTCAGGGCGGACTTTTGAATTTTGGTTCCGATGCCCACGTGCACCTCCGCCACCCGCACCCGCAGGATACATAACCTGGCGTTGGTCGTTGTACCACCGGTTCCGGACCTTCCCTGGGTAGGAGCACTCCACAGGGTATTCGGCATAGCCTTTTTTATTTCGAAACGGCTTACCCGGTTGTCGGACAAAGGGATCAACGGCCGAACTTCCAAAAGAGTTTGACAATCTCTCCACAGCATCAAGCAACTTCTCGACCACCTGGGTCAATTTGTCGACCGCCGACACACTGACCTCATCCGCAGTGGGTGCTTTCTTCACCTCGTGAACCCACATTGACTCTTCTTGCTCAGTCTTCTGGGTATACCTCGGAGCCGCGGCGCAAGCCGACTGAACATGGCAATATATCTTCAGCATGTTCATCGCATCTCCCATAGATGTTGGTAACTGCAGACTAACATGCTTGCCGGCCTCCTCGTCAATCAAACCGTGACAAAACTTCGTCACTGCCTGTTCAGCGGCGTATGCATAGGGCAGATCACGAAACGCCGCTGTTGCCAGCTTCAGCGCCCGATCTGACCAATTGTCTAGGGACTCGCCTACTTCCTGATGGGCAACGTGGAAACGGCCCTGCGCGGTGGCGGTAAGCTCCCTGGCGCCAAAACGCTCCTGCAGTCGCTGCATTAGCTCTGCGTAAGGTACCGTCCCTCTCCCTTCGGTAAGCAACGCATAGAAATCGACCGCCTTTCCTGTCAAACACCAACCAAGGCAATCGGCGCATTCTGCGTCAGACCAATCTTGCACCCTTGCGTAGCGCTCAAACTTGCATTGAAAAACAAACCAATTGCTCTGCCCATCATATAGCAGGCTCTTAGGCAATTTTGTCAGAACATCCCGGTCTTTCTGTGTCGGGGGAATACTTGGGCCAGGAGGGTTGCTTGGTCCGGGCAAATTATTGAAAACCGGTGCATTGCTGGGTATGGGAATAGTGATGGTAGATGGAATTGGGACAGGTAGACCATTCGGGGAAAGAGGGCCCTTTGAGGCACGATGGGATCCCGTAGGCCCATTGTCCCTACTCTGGGGCAAACCTAACAAAGGGGGCGGGGCGGGGACGCTTGATGCGACATTAAACGGTTTCGGTATGCTTGTCATCATACGGTCCGGCTGTAACAACAGACGCTTTGGGAGCAAAGGCTTTGCAATCTGGGGAAGAAAATCGTCCCATTGAGCTACGTCCGCCTCAAGAGCCGAAATTTGGGCTTCGAGTTGGGCCCTCTCGCGATCCTGACTTACCGACTCCTTCTCAAGCACAGACATATCTATCCACCTTTCGTGTGGGTCAATGGGCCTATTTGCGATTGACCGCCCCATTCCACCCTCCCCAACATGTTCCGCCCCATCCCCATACCCCAGGGCTTCTCTAAATAATGCGGGGTTAGTACTAAAATCCAACTCGGTCATGTCACCAAAGGTCAGCGGCCGCCCTATAATTGCCTCTAAAGTATGTGGTAACAAATTTCCCGTATTTTCCCGTATCAAAACAATGGCCTGTGCCAGTTGTTTGCCCACACCCAGAATATTGCATAATCTAGTGGGAGTGTCGTAGTTCACTCGAATTTTTCTTGGGGCTACCAGTAAAAATGGTGGGGTATATCCACTTCCCATATCCATTGTTAATTTAGAACTTTACAAGTAAATATGAAAAAGTTAAATTAATAAACAACCTAAAATAAATGGGCCGAGAAATTCTGAAATAAAAACTTTTGTATCTACTGGTAGGCAATTAAAATTTAATTGCCAAACAATAACCAATTAACAAAATCGCTATCACTGTTGTTGCTATCAATAATCAATAAAAACTGAAAGTAAGAAACACGTCGCTTTAACTTGACGTTAAGCACTAATTTCCCGGGACCCAGTTTACATTCGCAATAACACTGCTATAAAAAGAATTGCCAAGGACAAAATTCGTGCGTGTAAACTTCTATTCCCTCGGACTTTAGTTACCGATATATCAGCAATTTACACTGCTATATACACGTTTTTCATGAACTACTGCGCACAGAATACGCGCCAACTAATCACGGGAAATTGCCAAATAAAAAAAAACACGTGGCCATCCGTTGATTACTTAAGAAATTAAACTGTAACAAACAGCATTGGAAAATCACGTTTTTTAAGAAATATTTCACCAACTGATAACATGGCCGGGGAATGCCAACAATGGAAAAAAAACTACGATGCCGTCTGTTTGTTACACACTTCTTAAAATAGACGAACAATGAGTTCAACAAGTTAACAACAGAAATCACGTTTTATGAAACGAACAGTTTCTATATACTTCAAATTAAATTTGATCCGTCGATTGAAAATAAAGTATGCGATGCCGATTGATTTTGCAACTAGCCTAACCGTTAAACACAATTTTCACTTTGTCCCCCGTTGGGCGCCATTGTAGTGTTTTCACGGTTAGCTCTTTGGGGTTCTTTCACAACCACTACAACAATTACTAGCAACGACAAGATACTAAACTACTCACATGGGCATCAACTGGAATGCTCGTCAGGATGGCACCAATCGTCCTCGTCGTCTTCGAGGGAACTCGTCGGCTATACTCGTCGGTTGCACGTCACAAAATGGCACTATACATGTACTTCTGGGAATACACCTCCAGGCAAATACGTACTTAAACACACAGTCACCGGCTTACATACACATATACTTCTGGAAATACACCTCCAGGGAAATGCGTGTCATTGACACAATCACAGGCAACTCACAGACTCACATGCACAGTCACAGACTCACTTATATCTTCTGGGAATGGCCTTCCAGGTAAATACGTGTTGAACACACATAAAATACAATATAGTACAATATAATACAATATAGTCTATACTCAGGCTCACAATTACTCACTCAGGCTCACAATTACTCCAAGCAATACTCAACTTGGGAAAAGACGTCCACTCGCATCAATCACCCGTGCACAAGAGACCGTACAAACTCGTGCTGCCCAGCATGCACTATACCGATTTGTCGCTGGTTCCCAATCACGAGGTATGTGCGCATTTTGTAGACCGGGCACCGGCACAACAAGATAAACCCAGACTGGTATCGGGTCCGTTCGCCCTAGTTACACGTTCGCCCTGGGTCCGTTCGCCCTGGGTTCGTTCGCCCTATATTATCATTTGCATATCGGGATATGAACAGTTGATTGTTCACACATATAAGCAAGTTTGAACCTTAAGTTTTCATTAATTAATATAGTAAGCAATTAGTGAAAATTACTGGCCTTTGTTACACACACTTACGAGTTAAAGAGCGCCGTCTTGATTTTTCACACATGTAAGCAAGTTTGTACCTTAGATTTCATCATTAATTAATATAATAAGCAATTAGGGAATATTACTGGCCTTTGTTACAAATACGCTTACAAGTTTAAGAGCGCCGTCTTTTATATTTTGGTAATACTTTTTTGTTTGATACGTTCGGAATAACCTACTCCTATAAATATTAAATAAGTATCAACTATTTGCTTCAGGATCTTTATTTCCATCGACAATGATCAAGATCTGAAATTAACAATGATGATAATTATATCTATAAAATGATAATTAGAGAAATGATGCTATACTATCCTGTATCTCCCCCCAAGTCTTTGGGTATGAAATGTTCATATGAAATAATATTACACTTTAACTGAAGTTGAAACAAAGACTGATAACAAAAAGTACTGGGAACATTGGAGCCCACCAGGTCTACTCCCTTATAAAGTAAGAGAAAAAAAAAAGAACTTTTTAACAACAAAAAAAGGCAAATGTCTTTGATGTGGTCAACTATATGAGTCTTTGTCAAAAATCACATGACATAGTCTTTCTGCCACTCTGGGGCAGTTCTAGTTCTTCCTGATCGTCTGACTGGAAGGCACAACAGGTCCGTTGGCGGGGTTGTGCGGTTTGGTGTCTCACGACTTGGTCCTGTGTCCACGGAAACGTCTACTGGTCGACTGTCAGGACTCGGAGGCTCAGTATAGGCTAGCTGACGACGACTCTGCTGCAGGTTACCTCGGCTCGGTGTCTCACTGCTGCTTGGCGTTACCTTACTGGGTGACGCAGTAGGGTGAGGAGCAGAGTGAGTTGGGATCCCGGTGTTGGTTGCAGCCGGCGTAGATCTGGTTGCATGTGTTGGGGTCACTGCTGGTGTGATGGAGTGTCCTGTGGGATTTTCAGTTGTTGCTGCAGGTAGCCTGAGTGCTAGGTCACTATCAATGGACAGCCGTCGTGGTTGTAGTTGAACGGGGACATACTTTCGTAGGAACTTCCTATTGCGAAGGGTTACCCGTCTTGAGCCATCAAGTCGTACCACATACTGGTCAAATTGGCGAACTTCAATTACCACGCCAGTCTTGTCCCACTTGCGAGGATAGAGTCCAATCTGGTTTTGCAGGCGAACATTGTCTCCCACAGCTAGAGGTGGTAATCTCTGAGTGTGCTCTGACAGTTTTTCTGCACACCGCATGTGCCTGTTTCGCAAGGCTTCTTCACGGGCCAGTGATGTGCTTAACCAAGTTTCATGAGGTTTATACTTTCCAGGTGGAATTGGTATGAAGTCTCGAATGGGGCGGCCAAATATGCACATGGCTGGAGAGAGTTTGGTATCCCTGTCTGGTGTGTTTCTGTACTGAAGCATGGCACGCTGGAAGGCATCTGTGTTTATGTCACCAGTGGAAGTTGTGTTATCCATAAGGAGACGCTTCACTGTCTTTACACCAATTTCGGCCCTACAGTTGCTGTGTGGGAAGGCTACGGAGGATAGGCGATGGTGTACACCCCAATCACTCAGGAATTGACGTGTGGCTACAGCAGTGAATTCAGGGCCACCATCAGAGGCAAGTTCATCAGGTATTCCATATGTCACAAAGATACGTCTAAGACATGTGATCAGTCCTTGGGCTCCGTTAGCTGACTGCTCTACAATTGGCCAGTTGGAATAACGGTCCACTACAACAAGGAAATGATGCCCTTGGTAGCTGAAATAGTCAGCACATAAGCACTGGAATGGATACTCTGGACTTAATGGAGGTACTGGTGGTGCGCTAGGATTTGATGGTGCACTACGGTTGCATTGTTGGCAACTGGTACGAAGAGCCGTAATGGCAGGTGTGATTCCTGGCCAAAATACTGATGTCTCTGCCCTAGCAACCATGGAGGTGACACCTTGGTGAGCTGCGTGCAAAGCCTCAAGTACTTCGTCTCTCAGTGATGGTGGTATGACAATACGGTCTTTGTATAGGATGACGCCATCGACTGTAGATAGACCTTCACGGTACTGAAAGTAGTCTCTGAGCGATTCTGGCAGCTGGTGACGGTGTTCCGGGATACCAGATTCGATGATGTCGGTCAATGCTAGCATGTCTGTATCGCTAGCTGTGGCTGTGCGAACTCTGTCCCAGGTGACTGATCGAAGGTTGAGAGCATTGAGGGATGAAACAACACCTGCAATGACGCATTCATCTATGGAGTCTTCCTGATCTTCCTGCATTCTCAAACCAGTCATGAGAGTACTGCGGCTAGCTGGACACACAGAGGTTGAATTGATATGTGTCTCATCATCTGGCAACATCAGCTTTTCTGCATCACTGATTGGATGACGTGATAGACAGTCAGTGGCGCGATGTTTGACACCTGGGATGTGGACCATACGGAACTTGTAGCGTAGCGTTTTCTCTTTCAAGTTTCTTAGACGAGTATTAGAGATGTCCTCAAGCGATCGGTCTGTGAATATCTTGAGAAGAGGCTTATGGTCAACAGCAATGATGAGGTCTGCGCAGCCTAGGACAAAGTACCTGGCCTTGTCAAGGGAATCTGCGATGGCAAGAGCTTCACCCTCAACCGGCGCATAGCGAGACTCTGCTGGATGAGTGAATCTGCTGCCAACAAGTGTGATCTTCCATCCAGATGGGCAACAGAAGGGTTCCTTCTTTGAGCATGTGCAGTGCTTTTGAAGGAGCCAGAATCCAATACCCACTTTTGACCAGTCGGTCGCCAGACATGTGGGTCTTTTGGGGTCAAAGATACGAACACCTTCTTCTATTTCGCTGGCGATCAGTAGTTTTGACTCATCGAAGACGTTCTGGAGATGTTCATTCCAGTTGAATGGAGTGCCAGGTTTCAAAAGTTCCCTAAAGGGTAGCATTCTTTCGGCCATGCTGAAAGCATATGATACCTGGTTTACTAGACCAAACCAGGAACGCACATCTGTAATGTCTTTTGGCGTGGGGAAGTTAAGGATGGCTTGTAAGTATCTCTGGCAGGGTCTTACATCGTTGCGTGTAATTTCAAATCCTGCAAATTCCACAACATCAGCTCCAAACACAAACTTTTCTGGATTCAGTGTTATGCCATTTCGACCGCAAATGTCTAGCCAGTGTACCGCTTGAAAGAAACTGTCCTCGAGATCATCAGCCCATAGCAATGCATCGTCAATACATTTGGTTTTGTGAGGGATGTCTGCAACAATCTCATCATAGCGTCGGGTGTATCCATCACCTGAAGCAATGTAGCCCTGAGGTGCAGTTTTGTAGCGATATCTTCCCCAGGGAGTGATGAATGTGGTAAGATGGCGGACTTCCTCACACAGGGGTACACTGTGATAGCCGTTCCATGCATCGAAGACTGTTTTCTTCTTCCCATGGGGGACTGATCGTGCTTGATGAAAAGGTGATGGTGTGTGATGTGTTTCACGTGTGGCATGAGCATTAAGGGCCTGCAGATCAACAGTGCGTCTTGGCTGTCCACTTTTCTTTGCACACACAACCATTCGATGGCACCAAGTGACAGGCTCACCAATAGGGACAGGCTCAATGACGCCAAGTCGTACGTCTTGGTCAAGACCTGCCTTGACTGCATCTCGCCAGTGGATTGGAACTGGTACCGGTGTGTGGTAAGCAACTGGTTTAGCGTTGGGATCTACCAGAAGTTTCATTGGCGGACTGTCCATCAGACGAAGTGTTTGATGTTCACATGTGTTAAAGGTGCTGGCTTTGTAGAACTCAAGGAGGTACTGTTGAAGTTTGACACGATTCTCTTCTGTCGGTGAGCATGGTAATGTACTAGGTGGAGCTGGCGGAAGTTGACGGGCAGGGCATCCACATGGAGCTTTGTCCTCACCATTCAATGCTGCTGCACTGTATTGTTGTGAGGCATGGATTTCCGGAAAGTTGTCTGTGATGATACCAAGATTGATACAGGCTTCTCGACTCAGAAAAAGTTTGTCCGATGAGTCAGTAACATATGTCATCTGCCTGGTTTCAACTACTTGACCACTAGAGTCCTTGCTCGACATCCGCAGTAATAATGCACCGAGAATTTTAATGCCATCGTTGTTCGCTGTGTGCATGCGCATTGTCACAGGGATTAGGTCAGATTCACGTAACCCAAGGTGATGGACAACTTTGAGACCGGCAAGGCAGCTCTGGCATCCGGTATCAGCCATATAGCCGGTATCACTGTAGCTAGAGACGGTTTAGGAAGATTGATGCCAAGTGCCAAGTAGTCCTCTGGAAGAGCCTGTATAGACACTCTTACGAATGGTTGAGGCTTAGAGCTTCTGCGAATCCAAGTGTCAGACAGGTTGTCATAGACATGATGATCAAGCGGGATGCTGTGTTTATTATTGTTCACAATGTTCACATCCTGATGGTGTATTTGAGAGGAATCTACAGTACATAATGCGTCAAACAGAGCACTTTCCTTGTCAAAGTTTTTGGGCTGAGTGTGTGAAGGGCGCCTTGGATTGTCCACACTACGGCACACACTCTCAAAGTGGTGTTCACGTCTGCATTGTGCACACCTGTGGCCATAAGCTGGGCACTGAGTCTTGCGTTCCTGTGCAGTTCTTTTCTTTCCGTGGCCACGTTTGCCACAGTAGGAGCAAGCTTCTTGGGTGTCTCTGCTGGACTGTTGCTGCTTCTTGTAACTGGTGGCTGCTCCAACAGCATGGGAGTCTAAAAGTCTCGAAGCTGACCTTTTTCCTGCTTCCTTGGCTTCCACGAATTGGAACACTTCCTCTAGCGACATGTTCTGGTTTTTATCACCAAGTAGGTCAAGCTGAATGTCAGGGTCTGCAACACCTCTTGTGAGAACATCACGCATGATTGCTTCAGTGTAATTAACTTTGGCGGCACAATTGTTGCAGTCAATCACAAATTTGCAAATGTCAGCCTGTCCTCTCAGACGTGCACCAAAGTTGCGGACAGATTCATTGATCTTGTCTCATGTTGTGGAGTGTCACTCTTGCCACCATTGTGTTTTCTTCACGCACTGCTAGCTTACGAATTGCTGCCAATACATTGTCCACCGATTTGTCAGTTAGATTGCCACCTGTTGTTCTCGTTAGGTCTCTCCGAAGAGGTTCATCACAACATTCCAACAACTGGATCACTTTGTCTCGACCATCCAGTTTGGTGGCAGCAACATAATCATTCCAGCGTGAGAGAAAGTAGGCCCAGTCCTCGCTGGATCCAGCGGCGGTAACTGTAGGACGCTTGACTTTCTCTACTCTGGCTGTTTTGGCAGGTGCCAATGTGTGTACGGCGCTGTGGGCAGTTATGAGTGCCGCAACGATGGCCGGATCTAGATCGGCTGTTGTGTAGGCACAGTCAGGGAACGGACACTTTACTGCAGGCATGGTGTCGTCTTCACAGTCTTGATCATAAATAAGTATCAACTATTTGCTTCAGGATCTTTATTTCCATCGACAATGATCAAGATCTGAAATTAACAATGATGATAATTATATCTATAAAATGATAATTAGAGAAATGATGCTATACTATCCTGTAAATATGAGGTCGATTTTCAAACATCTAATAAATTACCACACCCCACATTATATCCCCCTCTCACCCCCCACCCCCCCCTACCCCCCCCCCCCCCAAAAAAAAAATATATTTTTTTTAAACATCTTATAAATTACCACACCCCACATTATACCCCCCTCTCACCCCCACCCCCCCCCTACCCCCCACCCCCCCCCCCAATTTTTTTTTTAAACATCTAATAAATTACCACACCCCACATTATACCCCCCTCTCACCCCCCTAACCCCTTTCCCCCCCCCACCCCCCCAAAAATTTTTTATTTTTTTTAAACATCTAATAAATTACGTCACCCCACATGATACCCCCCTCTCACTCCCCTCTACCCCCCCACCCCCCAATTTTTTTTTTTAAACATCAAATAAATTACCACAGCCCGCATTATACCCCGTCTCACCCCCTTCCCCCCCCCCCCCCTACCCCCTTCCCCCCCCCCCAAAATTTTTTGTTTCCTTTTTTTATTTTTGCAAGATCGTCTAATAAATTATTGAATACTGTAAAACCATTAAATTTTGTGTGGTACAAATTTTCGTGGATTTCGTTGGTCCACTGAACCACGAATTCAAGTACCAACGATTATTTATACATTTTTAATCCTAAATCGGTCATTTCCGAATGTCATTTCCGACATTTTCTTGTATTGTCAGTTATCCAAGATATTTGTTTTTGTAATAGTTACTTCACATAAGTAGTTCACATTACACTATATCTATCAGTTTTTCTTTTTTATTCATCATCGTTAATGTACGTTTTATTAATCATGGTAAATAGAGATAATAAATAGCTTTATCAATTGTGAAGAAAAACAAATTTCTTTTACGTGACGTCCTAAAATTAACAGTTTGCAGATTTATCATATATGTCAATATGCGCAAATTAAATTTAAAAGAGACATAACCGTTTTCACACATGTATTTTGGGGACCTTATTACTCAAGTGTTTCTGCTAGGGGACCGATTGCGCTGAGAAGTGCAAATATTGTCAAAACAACATCGATGGCAATTAGCGAGCTGGGACCCACAAGTGCGCTGCTTTATCGCTCTTATCGACAATTATCGGCAACACTTTCATGCTTCAGTGCACATTAACCTCAAGTCTTGCTGTCAACACAGATTAGCAGATTATGCTTCGTTATTACTCTGGTTGTTTTAATAAAAGTATAATTATTATGACGGTCAGTCTTCCCCGTAAATTTGAAATCCACGAAATTACGTGTCAACGAATTAGTTGTTTTTCATTAAACCACGAAATTTCATACAGACAAATTTCTATACGTTTACAGTATGAACAATTTCCCCATGATGGCTTACGTAATACTGTCAAGCACTCGAATAGTCGAGCGTGCTGTCCTCTGACAGCTCTTGTTAGGTCACAAGGTCAACGTCAAAGGTCAAGGTCACAGTGACTCAAAATAGTAAAATGGTTTCCGGATGATAACTCAAGAATGCTTACGCCTAGGATCCTGAAACTTCATAGGTACATTGATCATGACTGGCAGATGACCCCTATTGATTTTCAGATCACTAGGTCAACGGTCAAGGTCACAGTGACTCGAAATAGTACAATGGTTTCTGGATGATAACTTTCATTAGGTCAAAGGTCAAGGTCACAGTGACAAAAAACGTATTCACACAATGGCTGCCACTACAACTGACAGCCCATATGGGGGGCATGCATGTTTTACAAACAGCCCTTGTTGTTAAATAAATCAAAGCGGCGCAGTAGGCGGCTTTGTTTTTCTGACAAACACATTGTGGTAAAAGGTCAAGGTCATCCTTTACGGTCTACAGTAAAAAATACAGATTTAAGGGAAGTAATAAGCTTTAAAAGGGAGAAAATTATTCAATATTGAACATAGCCACTTTGTATATTTGGCATGCATGTGTATCTCATGGAACTGCACAGTTTGAGTTATAATTTCTTTGATGTTCATTACATACCTGTGGACATATGTCCATAGATATCTCATGGAACTGCACAGTTTGAGTTATAATTTCGTTGATGTTTATTACATACCTGTAGACATATGTCCATAGATACATGATCAACTCTGGCTATGATCTCTTTTAAACCACAGGCCTTGGTTGTCAGTGATGTCTGACATGTTCATAATTGACTGTGAGACCCTCCCCACCCCCCACCCCCCGGTTGGATTGGACAAAATTCAAGGGAAGTAATAACCTTTAAAGGGAGATGATTTCTATACCTGCCAAATGATAAATAGAAATTTTATTTCAATGCTGCGCAGTGGGGGGCATTGTGTTTCTGACAAACACATCTTTTGTTTTTCATATGACACATAATAACATAGTATTTTTGATTATCACACATCACACAGTATTGCACAATGTCATGCTATTTACAGATGATAATCACTTCCTAAATTTTACAAAATATACCGGTAGGTCCACATAATATTGTGCATAATTTTAACTCAGCGTCATGAAAATTACTCGTCCATATAATATTAAGTTCAGTCATAATTTTCATTTCAATATCATTATGCCAGGTCACTGATCTGGCTTATGAGCTGAAGTAGGCATGATGAAATACAAATTGTGTCTTTCTTGTCTTAGATTAAATTTGTTAATTGCCTGCATTTATATGAACAAACGCCATTGTCTGTGTTATTCTGTGTTCTTCTGTGATACTCCATGTTGTCACAGTGTTTAAGCTGCCAAATTTCCTTGTTAGAAACATGTATATCAGGCATTTTCTGTGTTCTGAAATGATAGTCCATGTCTGAAGTTTGTTTAAATGTGTTTGTCCGTATTTGCACCGTCTCCCTCCTAAGTAACGGACCATGCTGATCTGTGATGGTAGCAATTAAATAAAATTGTACTGACGTGTTTTGTGTTACCACCTGGAAGGGTCTGGAGGCATCTGTACAACTGCCGTCATGGTCCTTGATGATCCGGATGTGACAATTTTGCCCCGACCCTTTACATAATCTACACAGACAGTTCCTTAAACTGCGATCTTCACGGATCAACAAAGCAGCTTTGAACTTCCCAAAATTGCTGTATTGGCCTCCTGGAGCACTAAGGACATTCCTTGATGTTCTGAGACCTGCAGGGATTTACACTGAGCTACTCAGGGGCCACTGTGTAGCAAGGCTTCACATGCCGGATTGGGCCAGATATGATCCGTGTTGATCCAGCATATAGGACTGGGTCTTAACAACTTAAGATTTTCTATTGAAGCTTCCTCTCTTCTGGATCATAATTTTAGTTAACTGACCAAGGCCCTTAATTCTGACATACAATTTACAAACTGTATCTCCTATCTCTTGCTGACATTCAGAGCAGGGGGTTGCACTTGGGGCCAGTCATAATTAAATCAAGGTCAATGTTACTAAAGATTTATTAAAATTTTGCGCATAATGACAGCAATTCAGATGAAGATATTGTGCTGAAATTTTGCGTAGGCTGTTTATAGGTGATCTTCAGAGGAATTGCATTTTAAGGCCAGTAAGGTTAAGGTCACTGTTTCTAAAAATAGAAAAAATGTCCCCTCTCAATTACTTAAGTTTTGATGGTGGTATTGTGATGCAATTTTGTTTGTTGGTAGCTTACTTGCAGACATAGGGTGGGACCAGTTAGGTCAAAATCTGCAATTTTGTTTTTGCCCAATTGGGAAAAGCACCGGTACCAGCCCCATTGAGGAAAATATTTCGAAAAACCCTGAAATTGGGAAAAACGCTTTGTGAAGTCTTCATATTGGAAAATTCATGGTGTATTTTAATTTTTTGGGCTTCCAAATACTTTAAAATTGATAACTAAATGTCGTGAAGTTGTCAATATTAAACTTACTTAGGTTCAAGCCATAGAGCTGCATAGGGAAACTAACTAAATGTTGCATTTTATCAATAAAAAAAAGTTTTTTTGTTATTTTTAGAAACCTTCATTTGAGAATATTTTTTTAGAAATAGGGAAATTTGTAGTTTTTCTTATTGGGAAATTAAGTGCAGTTTTCCGGTTCAATATAAAGAAGGAAAAAAATGCTGCAACATTACTTAAATGGAATAATGGTTTCCACTCAATAGCTTAGTTTTGATGAATGTATCATGCTGTAGTTTTTTTATGTAGGAATCTCATATGCAGACCTTACTTTAAACTGAATCAAATTTCACTAAATTAATTGGTAAAACTTTGTTTTATGGCATGGTCTCAATTCTTATAAATGTTAAGCTTTAAGTGCACATAAACTTAAAAACTATTACAGATATTAAATGTTTTTGTGGTCATCACATGAGTTTACTGACAGAAAATAACAATTATAATATAAAAGCAGAAAAATAGTCCCAAGATCACTGTTCTTTCAATGGGATTAATTATATATATCAATACGATAGTGATAATTGAAAAAAAACTTTCTCAGGTTGTTTCAAGTAGACTTGACCTGTTCAGTCATTGCAGGTGACGAGGTGTATCTATATACTGTTAATTGCCATGCTTTTATTGAATTGCATTAGAACGGAATTTTTTATAAGGTATTATTCCTGGAATATAGTGAATCATTGTATATTCAATTATAGCACAAAAGAAAAAGGCAACATACAATACTGGAACAGCAAAACCAGCTTAAACATTGAAATTAATGAGATATCGCACACTCTTTTCTAAGCCTTTTATTGCTGAAGGCATATTTCCATCAGAAGAATTATTTCCATTCCTCACCCCCAGGATTTCTCACAAAATGAACATTGTTCATTAAAACTCAAGTTAATAATACCCGTATTCCTCCTACTAGTGAGCGGAATTAAAAGCCCTTATCCATTAATCCCAAGAGTGCAAAACAACATCATTATAATGAACATTGCTGTTGCCTAAAGCATCATGCTGTTGCCTAAAACATCTTGTGTTTTTGTCATCATTTATGTCATCAATATTTTTAATGAAAGTTTTTGCTTGGCATGATGAGATTTTAAGTTGTTTACCTGATTGAGTGCTGGCACTTAATTGATGTGGTTCGGTATGAATGTTTCACTTTTAGCAAGTCAACCCTTCTGCTCAAAGTATGTTTACTTAAATTAATACATCTTGTACAAAATAATCTTTCCTGAGATTCAATAATGTGCAGTATGATGTTTTTGGTCTTTTCTGATGAAATGTTCCCATTTGTAATCAATGGTAAAGGTTATGATCAAACAGTTATAAATAAGTACAAAAACAAATAACAGCATCAAACATCATAAAAGTCCGCAAACTATACTTTATTTCACCACTAAAATAAAGTGGCTTCAATTGATTTTTAACTGAGAGTAGAAAATGTAAAGTAGAACATGTAACTGATGTTTTTCATTAATATTCACTCCTCAACCCTTTACCACTTATAAACGCATTTTGAAGCATTTGAAGTCCCTTAAAAATCAAATTAAAGAATCAAAGAAAGTCCTTTCTAAATATATATTAAAGTTTGAAAGGCTTCATTTACAACCATAAGATAATGATAAGTAGCAAACAGAATAAAACCTGAACAGAATGCGAGTAATGCTGGTTGCAAAAGCCATTTTCACTTTGCTTTTGATGGGGAAAGGGTCAAAAGTTGTTTCCTTTATTTATCTTAGTAAAAAAATATTGTACTGTTGAAGATATTCATGCGATACTCATGCAGTTTTTTCTTCTTCTATAGGATGGTGAATATTTGAGCCTGCCTCAGTCCGCAGCTCTGAGTCCCCTGGCTACAATGAAGACCCAGCTGGAGACGGAGAGAGCTGTGGTTCAAAAGTCGGCTAGTGGCCCCTCTATGAATCCGATAGTTTCCTCTGACGGGGTCCCATTAGGGCCCACCTCAGCCCAACAGCAAGGGGCAGCTGCCGCTGAGGGAAGTCAATCTGTTTCACGGTCACTGAACTTTAATGTAAGTGTTCATGCCTTTTCCTTGAGTATCTACAGGTCTGTTAGACAAACTTTTCCCAAAGCAAAATGTTTAAAAAAATCCCAATTCGAAAAAAGAAATTCCCAATTTCAATTTTGTTATCATGTCATGTCTGATAATGTTTTTTATGTCCCCCATTGTTTTTGCCCTGTCTGTTGGTTTGTTGGTTGGTTTGTTTGGTCAAACTTTAACATTTTGCAATAACTTTTGCAATATTGAAGATAGCAACTTGAAATTTGGCATGCATGAGTATTTCATGGAGCTGCACATTTTGAGTGGTGAAAGGTCAAGGTCATCCTTAAAGGTCAAAGGTCAAATACATAGCTTCAAAGCGGCGCAAAAGGGGACATAGTGTTTCTGACAAACACATATCTTGTTTTATTTTGTTTCTCCCACATGTTACATATTACAAAGTGTTTAACTATAATTGATTTGATTTTGTTTCTTATAATTTAAATTATTTTGAAGTGTCATATAAGTTAAAACCTATTTATTTTATTTTGGTTAATTTGAAACACTCTCTAGTCCGTTTCCTTGGACTAGAACCAGTACTTGGTGTCTATGGGGAAGATCTAAAGATCACTCCCAAAGTGGGAATCGAACCCATGACCTCACAGTCGCTAGGCAAACTCCATATCAACTTTACCATGGCAACCTTTGTGTCATATCAAATACATATATAGCATTATTCCCGTAGACTTTTTATTGGTTTTAGTTAGTATTATACATGATTGGTATTTATTAAGCATTCTTTCATTATAAATCTAATTAATTAGGCAGATAACTTTCATAAGTCTCAACAGACATATTGCAGAAAATACCAGAGCATTACTTTAATGATTAATTCTCATGTCTTGTGTCTTATTTTTGTATATTCTTACAGCAGTCTGAAATAGCATTTTACCAGAAACTGGAGTCTGGAATACAGAGAGTGCAAAGTAATGTATTAGACTTAATTAACTTCTAACGTTGATTAAATACAGTCAATCTTGTATTAAGAGATCACTGGACGGAGTAACCAAAAGTGATTTCTTAAAAAAATGGTCTTTAAAAACAAGACCGTTCTGAAATTCTGGAAGAATGCCAACCTTCCATTCTAAATCCATGTAAGATTGTCTTCTTGTGACACCACAATGATTTCAACTTATGAAATCAAATCAATCTGAATTATATTAAAAAACACAAAAAACTATGTTTACCTTGAAATGTGTTGCGCTTTTTTTTTATTCAACATTATTGATTTGACACAAAGTTATTTTCAAATTATGCAGACAAGGAATTATTTGCCTTTTAAAACAAAATAAGTATTTTGCAATTATTTTTCACAGACTTCATATTCTCTTTTACCTGTTGTATACCTTTACACTTTTTTATCACCAAACACATTATTTTCCACGCCTTTAACCCTTTGCATGCTGGGAAATTTGTCGTCTGCAAAAATGTTGTCTGCTGAATTTCTAAAATTAGCATTTTCTTCGATTTTTTTTCAAAGAATACTATCAGAATAGCAAACAGTTTGGATCCTGATGAGACGCCACATTCTGTGGCGTCTCATCTGGATCCAAACTGTTTGCAAAGGCCTTTAAAATTCGGTTCCCGCACTGAAAGGGTTAAGCATTTATAAGCAACTCCGCTTTACGTTTAAGAATGTTCTGTAATTGTGTTTATCTGACTCCAAACTCATCCGTAATTTGACCAGCACTTTTCTCTAAGACAATTCCAATACCTGAATTTTCTCATTTAACGTTAACACTTTCCGTTTTGACATTTAATTTCTGAATGTTAGCATAAGAAAATCTTACTTGATTATAGTACATAAATGGAAATGTTGTTGTTAAAATGGAAATAGTTAAGTAAATAAAGCAAACAATTCCATTGAAAACTAAACAAACAGACGTGATTGCAAAATTTATTAAGTAAGTAACAATTTAATGGCTAACACAAACTAGTTAGCATAATTATAATTAAAAAAAAATAAAAAAATTAACGTATCATAAAGAGATGTTACAGGTTTTTAGTTTATTTTCCACACTTTACAAACACTCTGAAAATTATTGTCAAGGACAGTTGTCAAAAACAGCGCATTGTTTGGGCAGCTAGCTGGGGTTTTTTTTGTTGATAAAACGGGGATTGAGTTTGCCCCTTAAATGTGACATTTTTTCAAATTTCACCCACAAGTGATCTCTAAGTCCTAGATTAGGACCTCAAGTACACAAAAATCAGCAGTCGCTAGTTGCATTAGAAGTAAGTCGGTTAATAAAATATCGAAATAGGATGAAAACTCATAGAGGGAATTAAAAGTGGTTGCATAAGAAAACGGTCACTTAACCCTTTCCTACTCAGAAGCAAATTGAAAATGGCTATGTGCAAACAGCATTAAATCAGAACAGCATGCAAGTAACTCACAGTCTGTAAAGGTTTTATGCTGTTTGCTGCTCATCAGTATCTAAGTGTTGGAAATGAAGCCTTTAAAACTTGAATATAGTAAGACAGATCTTTAATTAAATTTAACTTCAAAAGGGACTACAAATGCATGAAAATAAGTATCTGAGTGGGAATGGATTAACCCTTTGCATGCTGGGAAATTTGTCGTCTGCTAAAATGTCTTCTGCTGAATTTCTAAAATTAGCATTTTCTTCGATTTGTTTCAAAGAACACTATCAGAATAGCAAACAGTTTGGATCCTGATGAGACGCCACGTTCTGTGGCGTCTCATCTGGATCCAAACTGTTTGCAAAGGCCTTCAAAATCGGGTTCCCGCACTGAAAGGGTTAATTCAAGTGGTTGCATGAACAAGATTGACTGTACATGCAATTCATGTGTATTGAACTGAACATATGGCACTTATTGCTGAGATCAAGTAGCTGTTCTGGATTGTGGTTGCATGAACAAGATTGACTGTACATGCAATTCATGTGTATTGAACTGAACATATGGCACTTATTGCTGAGATCAAGTAGCTGTTCTGGATTGTTCAAAGTGAAAGTAATTTCTGTTCAATTATTTACTTTTGGTTCAAACTTATATGAGAATTCAGATTATCATAATGAAAGATCCTTTTATGCTTTATTCATGATTATATCTGCAACAAATAGCATGCTGATTTAGGAATGTTCTCATTCCACAACGCCACATGTCCTTCACAAGTGATAACATTGATGTGATTAGCCAAGTCAATGTTCAATCCTTTTATATGATTCTGCAAATGTAAATGAGCCTAGCTTTGGGATAATGGGGTTTTATGCAAGTGGGTCAAGTGTTCTCCCAGATGAGTCTGTGCTGTCCACACAGGCTTATCACAGATGACACTTTTGCCTAATTTGGATTTTTCTAAGAAGAGACTTCATCCACACAAAATGTGGAAACATTGTAATCTAGGACAACACTTTAAGAACATGAATTAACCCTTTCCCACTTGGAAGCAAAGTGAAAATTGCTACATGTATGTGCAAACAGCATAAAACCAGAACAGGCTGTGAGTAACTTGTATCTAATTGTGTCTTGTTCTGAGAAAACTGGGCTTAATTCATGCGCGTAAAGTGTTGTCCCAGATTAGCCTGTGCAGTCCGCACAGGCTAATCAGGGACGACACTTTCCGCCTAAACTTGATTTTCGGTAAGGAGGGACTTCCTTGAAACTAAAAATACCATTAAAGCGGAAAGTGTTGTCCCTGATTAGCCTATGCGGACTGCACAGGCTAATCTGGGACGACACTTTACACACATGAATTAAGCCAAGTTTTCTCAGAACAAGACACATATAATGTAAGACGATGACAGACGAAAGTCTATGCTGTTGTTGCAGCCTATGAAGACCAGAGACTGCAGTTGAAGGCCCTGCAGACCATGCCAGTAAGGCAGTTACAGGAGGAGGCAGCAGAAACCCTGACACAACTCAAGGAAGTAGATGACACCAAGTCGGGGGACAATGGCAAGAGTCTTGACATCAAAGACTGTCTAGTGCTTGCTCTTCTAAAATGGTTCAAGAACTCATTTTTTAGGTGGATTGATGGAAATTTTGTATTGTCATTGTTTTTTGTATTGTCTGATATGAATGCTTCAAAATTATGAATCAGAAGTTAAATTAATTAATTTAAAAAATATATATTTTTTGTTTCAGAAATACTTAGATTTCCAAATATTACACTCACATCAAAAACATTCTTTGTAAGAAAAGTAAATTCTATCAATCACATTCCCTTGACATGCTATTTCAGTGAAATATGTGTTATGTTTATTTGGTTATGTACTGATAGTATTAGCCTATACAATTGTCTGTCTTTCATTTTTTAGATGGATGGATGCCCCCTCTTGCAGGCAATGTGGGGGCAAGACCAGTTTCCATGGCAACGATGCTCCAACACCAGAGGACTTGAGGTTTGAAGGGAACCGTGTGGAGAAGTACAGATGTGATGTGTGTGGAGAGTTCACGAGATTTGTGCGGTACAACGACCCTGGAAAGCTGCTGGAAACCAGGGAAGGTCGGTGCGGGGAATGGGCCAACTGCTTCACGCTCTGCTGTCGCGCCCTTGGGTTTGAGGCTCGCTATGTTCTGGACTGGACGGACCATGTCTGGACAGAAGTGTATTCGGACTCCCAGGAGCGGTGGGTTCACTGCGACCCCTGTGAAAATGCATGTGATAAGCCCCTGTTATATGAGCTAGGCTGGGGCAAAAAGCTTACGTATGTGATAGCATTTTCAATCGATGATGTTGAAGATGTCACTTGGAGGTATAGTGCAAATTTTGAGGAGACTTTGAAGAGAAGGACTGAATGTAGAGAATCTTGGCTGGTGAATACGTTGTATAACCTGGATAAGCAGAAATGGAGTGCAATGCCAGAAGCGAAACAGAATGTGAGGCTAAAGAGAAAGATTGCAGAACTGGTTGAATTGATAACACCAAAGAAGGCCGATGGACAAAACCTGTCTGGTAATATTACTATTTCTGTGTGTTGTGTGTCAAACATAAAAAGCGACATATATATTTTTTATAGCTCTATAAATATATTTATTGATTGAATTCTTAATAGCCGTTTAATTCAAATTGGTCTGTCTTATATATTTTGGAATATGTTTAGTTAATTGAGCGCCATAAATTTGGTTGGACAAAACTTTCATTTGCTTACAAACAAAGCTTATCAATTTTAAGTTTGTTGTTTTTATGGCCCCCTGCAAAGAAGAGAGGGACGGGGTATATTTTTTTGCTGTCCGTGGGTCAGTCTGTCGGGCTGAAAATTGTGTCCGAGAAATGACTTGTAAACAAATTGAACAACTGGCTTGATACTTCCCATGTGCATTGGCCTGTGTCAGAAGATGACCCCTGTTAAAATTGGAGTCACTAGGTCAAAAATAACTTGTGAACAAAGGGACTGATTGGCTTTATACTTTTCATGTGCATTGGCGCTGGACAGTAGATGGCCCCTATTGAAATTGGGGTCACTAGGTGATAGGTCAAGGTCATGGTCACATTAAGTTTGAAATGGTTACAGATCATTAACTTGTCAACTTATTCACCCATTGGCTTGATACTTGTCATGTGCATTGGCCTTTGATAGTTGATGAGCCCTATTGAAGTTGGGGTCACTTGTTCAAAGCCGGGTTTGAGGGGGGGGGGGCATATGTGCCTGACCGAAGAGCTCTTGTTTATAAGGGGTTTCCATGTTCACAACAGTTATTGATAATGAACCTTATTTATTTAATCTTGAAAGTATTCCTGGATGCTAATAAGATACTAGAGCTAGTTGTGATATTCATTTCAGTGACCTAATTGCACAAATATAATGAATTAACAAATCTGTTATGGGGAATATTGCTTGAATAATATTTACAGCAAACTCAGTTTCGGTGTTGACCTTAACCCATTTATGCCTAGCATCTAGTAAAAAGGCCTTTGCAAACAGCGTAGACCCAGATGAGAGGCCGCATGATGTGGCGTCTCATCAGGGTCTGCGCTTTTTTTAAAGGAATTTCTGTTAGAAAAATATTCTAAATATAGAAAAAATAAACTAGACATCCCTTATTTTGGAAATAAATTGATCCAATTTAGAAAGATGGGAGAGTCCACTAGGCTTGAATGGGTTAAAAACTATATTTATATAATGTGTAGCCGAGTCATCTTTATGTATGAAACTTGGTTTATGTACTTCACTCTTTGAATTTAACATGCTTTGTAATTGTATGAGACTGTTAATGTTATGTATTAGACTTTCAAGAGAATGTAACCAGGTGCAGATCTATTGAGCCTTGTTCTAAGAAGACTGGAATTAATGCATGTGCATGAAATGTCAATAATGACACTTTGTGCTTAAATGTTATTTTTAGATGGAAAGAATTCTCCTCATTGCAAAAATCAAGTTTAGGCAGAAAGTCTCGTCCCTGAATATCCAAAAGGCTAATCTGGGAATGCACTTTACGTACATGCATTATACCTAGTTCTCCTAGAACTCTGCTCATTTCCTCACACCACCATTTTCAGGCAGAACCACTGGCTCTATGGCGTGGAGACTGGCTAGAGGGGAGATTGGAGGCGGGGCTGACTCACCTCCACAGCAATACATTTTCAACGTATGTAAGCAGAATGTGGATACTGAATTGCATTTATAGCTCATTTATAGCTCAAACTTCATGAAACTTAGCCAGAACATTTGTCCTTAATTGTCTGAAAATAAGGCAAATTTATAAAAAAAAAGCTTGCGGACTCTATGAGTCACTTTTTTGTTCAACCAATATGAAATTTGCCCAGAACATTCTTATGCCCCCCGGTAGGGTGGCATATAGTAGTTTGACTGTCCAGTGTGTTTTTTCACCATTTTGGGAATTTGGCAGTGTCCCTTTGGATTTGGAAAATTTGCGGCGTTTTGACTAAAATTGGAAAATGAGTGTTGTGAATGTTTTGCTAAGAAATGCTTCAAATTTGAGAAGTGTTTTTAGTATTATATTTACTAAGGCTGATCTTAAATTGATGGGAGTTGAACAGTTGATACTGGAGACGCATAGGGATTAAAACTAATGCTAGGACAGCATCCTTAGCAAGGCAGTTGAAATAAAATTGCAACTCGTAACGGTTAATATGGAAATACACAAAATTTCACAACAAAATTTCATAATTACTTTCCGAAGCGACCACCTCGCACCACGCCAAAACGAAGAATGATAAAAACGGGTTGTCTTCCGGTTGGATAAACTGCTCACATGACGTTTTCAGTGCGTGGTTTAAAATGCGGATCTTCTTGTATCCTCACGACGATATGCTCAGTATACATGCAAAAGCCGAAGGCTTTACAGAAAAGAATGTCCTGTTAGTAATGTTAAATATTATTAACATCACATTTGTTTGGAATAACATCTGGAATTTGATTAACCACTCAGAGTCCAAAAGAATGTATAAATTACTGAAATCCCAATTTAAACGCTATTTTGTGTCAAATACATGTGGGAACAATTTTATGTTAATATTTTTGTAAAAAATCATTAAATACCATTGTAGAAGTGTTATTTATTACATACCATTGTAGAAGTGTTATTTACTACTATACACCATTACACTTAGTAACGTGATGGATTGTTTTTATGCAAGCCTTTAACTTACCAAAATACAGGACATGGATAGTTAACCCATTTATGCCTAGTGGACTCTCCCATCCTTCTAAATTGGATCAATTTATTTCCAAAATTAGGGATGTCTAGTGTATTTATTTCATTATTTTGAATTTTTCTTCCAGAATTTTTTTTAAGCAAACAGCGCAGACCCAGATGAGACGCTGCATCATGCGGCGTCTCAACTGGGTCTATGCTGTTTGCCAAGGCCTTTTTTCTAGACGTTAGGCATAAATGTGTTAATGATATTTAAACTTAATAGTTTTTGCATTTGAATAATAAATTAATGAGACAAAATCCTTTTACCAATGTAATAGGGGATGAAAATGACGCTTGAGCAAGCAAATTCGTTGAATTGATATCCCCCGTCCAATATGCTTCTAGACACAAAAGTGTTATATTTGACACTAAAAAAGCATACTTTAAAGATACAAAGGGCCATAACTCCATTATTAACAGATGGTTACAATGCCATTTGGCGTGCATCATCCTCTTATCCATTTATATACTTATACCAAGTTTCAATGAAATCTGACAAAGCACTTCCAAGATATGGCTCCGGACACAAAAGTGCCAGACAGACAGACGGAAAGACGGATGGACGGATGGATGGAAAGACGGACGGACGGACAACGCCAAAACAATATCCCTCCGCCTCTGGCGGGGGATAACTTTAGGCATAGACGCCACATTTGTGTTATTAAGCATATCTAGGTTTTCTAACTGTTAGGCCATTAGATTTAGTGGTTGGAGCTTTTCACCTTAGCTTATCTTTGTAAGGGACCAATTAATTTTAATGTAAAATGTCCAGCCAATAGGCCTGAAACTTTTTCGCAGTAGAAACATGCAATCTACAAACAGTTTTCACATTTACATGAATATGTTATACAATCCACTTCCTATTCATGATTGCTTTTTGGATGTAGATGGAGTATCAAGCCGGGCCCCCTGGAGGCCATGTTTTCAAAGGACCGGAACCATTTGAGTACTCAGCTGATATATGGCTATAGTGAAACCTTGTTAACACTCTTAGTACTGTAGAATTCATATTCCAATCTACATGAAACTTGGTAAAAACATTTGTTCTTATGATAGCTCAGCTTAGTTTGAAAATGGGTGCGGTCTGTTGATTAACATGGCCGCCAGGGGGTTGGGCAGTTTTCCTAACATGGCTATAGTACAACCTTGTTAATACTCTAGAAGTCTTATTTGTAGTCCAATATTCATTAACCCTTTGCATGCTGGGTAATTTGTCTTCTGCTAAAATGTCGTCAGCAGAATTTCTAAAATTAGCATTTTCTTCGATTTTTTTCAAAGAATACTATCAGAATAGCAAACAGTTTGGATCCTGATGAGACGCCACGTTCTGTGGCGTCTCATCTGGATCCAAACTGTTTGCAAAGGCCTTTAAAATTCAGCTCCAGCGCTTTAAGGGTTAAAATAATTCAGAACATTAAGTTCTTATGATATCTCAGCTGAGTTCCAAATGGTTCCAGCTTGTTGAAACACATTGTCCGCCAGGAGCAGGGCAGTTTTCCTTATATGGCTACAGTAAAACCGTGTTAACACTCTAGAAGTCATATTTGTAGTCAAATCTTCATGAAACTTATTCACAACATTTGTTTTTATGATATCTAGGCAGAGTTTCTTAATGGTTACTGTCTGTTGAAAAACATGGCTGCTACGGGACAGGGTAGTTTTCCTTAAATGGCTTTATATGTACACTATGAATGAAATGTATGCATATTATGGTATTTATGATCTCCATGCAGCCATCTGAATATTAATTCTGCCTATAAGATATACATTTAAATTGTATTAATTTGTTTTATTTATTTCTATTCTTTTTCTAAAGAGGATTATAATGATGATAATTGGTTGGGGATAAAGTGCAACAGACATATTTATGCCATCTGAAAACCCATTTTTAAATATTCTCCAAATTTCAAGTTATAATATATATTTCACAGAAAATTACCTGGCGGGAGAAACAACTGTATATACCTTGAATTGTGTTTGACGTCCAGTCATGAATGCATGGCTTATCAGGAATGCACTCTTATCTCTTCTATTGAACCCATTCAGCCACCAGCTTATCAGCTACTAATTAATTCTCTATAGACTGTGCCTGAATTGTTCTGGTTCAGTAGTATTCATTGATGCCTTTTAAAATGGTAATGTGTAACAGGCTTGCAGCTTAAATGCCCTTTTTTAAGTCCCTTAAAATATTCCCCAGCTGGGAACTCACATCAAAGACCTTCAGACTGATATGAGTGGAAAACAAATTGTAATTGCACACAGTTTATTGATAATGTCGGTAGTTTTGGTGTGAATATCAAAGATCTGTGTTTTAAATAGGGTTGATTGTTGTTATAATTGGAAATATCATGGCAAGGTGTGTCTGAAAATAGTTCCAGTTTGTTTAAAAGCAAGGCCCTGAGGTGTGTTGCAGATTTCTTTCATGGCTATAGTGAAACATTGTGAACTTTCTGTAAGTCACACTTTAGTTCAATCTTAATGAAACGTGCTGAGAACATATGTTCCTATAATATCTTGATTTAGTTTAAAAAATGGTTCTGGTGCTCTGAAGAGCATGGTTTGCAGGGGCAAGCAAATTTCTTCTTGTGAACCTTATGATAATATTTATGATTCATGATGTACTTTTATTATTTTGAACTCAACCTTCCCAGAATAGTTTAGTTCCTTTGGGGTCTCAGGTGAGCGCCTTAGGGCCCATGGCCCTCTTGTTTGCTAGGAAGTGCCCAGGACAGTTGAAATTGATCCAGATCTAGGTAAAAGGACTATCAGAATCCAGGACTTTTTCTCCAGAAACAAACTGACTTTGCATATTTTGGCTGTCCTTGCCAGTTATGGATTTAATAACAAGTTTTGTATGTGCAGATATGCACATGTGAAAAATAGGTTTTTTTTGGTATATGCAAGAACGATTGTGTATTTGTCTGGAGTGCATCACAAAGGTTGTAGATAATCAATTCATGTGAAATGGTGGGATGTGATTTGATGCAAAATGATATATAGTGAACTGTTTGTGTTCATTTCGTCAATATGCATAGGGATTAATTTAAAAAAAACAAACAACATTAACCTGAAAAAAATATTGAAAAAGAATGATTTCATTATTAATACAATGAGATTATAGAAAAGAAGACAGATTGTAGAATTCTGTGTCGAAAAATACGTTCCAAACGGAATTCTATTTAGGAACTTTGTTTTTATGCCCCCGTACAAAGAAGAGGGGGTATATTGTTTTAGGCCTGTCTGTCTGCCATTGTATATGTGTGTCTGTCTGTCCCAAAACTTTAACCTTGGTCATAATTTTTGCAATATTGAAGATAGCAACTTGATATTTGGCATGCATGTGTATCTCATGGAGCTGCACATTTTGAGTGGTGAAAGGTAAAGGTCATCCTTCAAGGTCAAAGGTCAAATATATTTGGGGGGCATAGTGTTTCACAAACACATCTCTCGTTTTCTGGTCAATTGATTTTTTCGAAGTTCTGTGCCTTGGACTTAAATGTAGAAATTTCCTCCACTATTACTTTTATCCTGACTCTTTACCTGAACACTTGAAGATATTTACCTCAATAGAGTTTTGTTACGGTCCTTTGATTTTTTACAAAGTAACCGGTCTAGGAATAAGTTTGTTTGTTTTTTTTAAGTTCATTTCCAGAATTTTACACATTTAGATAAATTTTTACCTTCTTTGCGCTTTTCTATCTATCAACATGACCTACTGAACAGCTTTGATTTTGGTTCTGGTAAATTGGTTTTTTACGAAGTTACGAGCCTTGGACAATTTTCTGGAATTATTTTATAAACACTTTCAGATATTTCACTTATTTTTTGGTCTATGAGTCTACTTGCATGACTTTTATATAAAGGCTGAGTTGTTTATGTATGTTGAGTTTTGAGACAAAAGTGGAGTGAGGGGGGGGGGGGGGGGGCGTCTCTACCCTATGAACATATATCATGTTTATTAATACATTTTCACAAAATGTTTGAAAATGGGTCTTGTCATTTATAAACATGGTCACCATGCTTATGAAATGGCAAAAAGTACCTGTCTTGGCATTGACGTCACCATCTTGATCCTGAGGACTGCACAGGCTAATCTGGGACGACACTTTAGGCACATACATTTAACCCCATTTTCACAGAGCACGGCCTAAATGTTTGTTTTAGTGCAGCATTTTAACAATGTTCATGTTTATGCTTTCTGATGATGATTACAACTTTGATAGTGATAGCACAACAACGCAATTTCTAGTGATACTGTTTATCTCAAACTTAATATCGAATTACTTCATATTATGATAAAGACAATCAGATAGTATACAGCAAGAAGTGTTTTTTACTTATTTGACCTTTCATCCTTTATACCAATATGATGTGTCAGGAGTTGCAGGGCATCTCTTATTCTCTTTGTTTGACCTAATTATTTACAGGTTGATGTTTTAAACTTTCCCTTTCTGAGGCAGCTCATTTCTAAGGGGGAAAACATTATGTGCTTACCATTGGTTTGTTCCTATAGAGTTGTTTTCAAGGTTTCATAATGAACATTATACAAGGTTCTGTGTCTGTAAGGTTCTACTGAAACAATTTGTTATACATTATCATAAGTTAGTCATAATTATTAGCCTAGATTGACTATATATATTTTTCCTAACATAACATTATTTTAGATACCACAATTGTTTGCAACGTATACGCCAATAGATGTCTTCATGTCTGTATTTGTGTGCAATATATCCAAGTCCTGTTTTAATTCAAATAGTTATTAAAATCAGTGATATAGCTTATTATGGCAAGCTTTTGTGATTTTCTTTTTTTGTACCATGGCATGACTGTCTTCAACATATGCTCTGTGAAAAAGAGTTTGATTCATGTGTGTAAAGTGTGTCCCAGATTAGCCTTGGCAGTCCTTACAGGCTAATCAGGGATGTCACTTTCCACTTTATGATTTGTTTTTTGTTTAAAGAAAGTCTCTTCTTAGCAAAAATCCAGTTTAGGCCAAAAGTGTCGTCCCTGATTAGCCTGCGTGGACTGCACAGGCTTATCTGTGACGATACTTTGCGCACATGCTTAAAACATTTAAAAGATGGCTGCTGTAGCAAACAAGAAATCAAGTTTTTGCTCCTCAATACTTTAAAGTTGATGTTGTCAAGATGTCAAAATTACATTTACTTTGGTTCTCAAGCCATAGAGAAACAAACTTTGACAGCAATTGGGAAATTTGTAGTTTGTTCCTAATTGGATAAGTGCCGTTTTCTAGTACTTTATAAAGAAGTTAAACAAATCCTTGCATTGGATAATTTGGTGAAGGAAATGAGATTCCCTGTTATTCTTTGCAGCCGACCCCAGAAGAAATTACTCAACAGCGGTTTCATGTATCTTACTCATGTGCCAAGAACGAGTATACTAGAAATTCTGACCTCATGAAGAAAACGAAGGGATTCCAAACACTTGTGCATGAGTTCAGCAACATTTTTCGCAAAGAAGAACATGACTGGAAAATGGTCTATCTTGCTAGGACAGAAAAGACAGATAAAGGAGAAATATCATGGAAATTTGATTTCAAAGGTAGTTTGTTTGACCTATTATTTTAGCCTGGCTCTTGAAAAATGGGGCATTATCAGTGATATTTTTACAAATATTATCATCTGAGTCCTGGGACTCAATACCTTGCAAATCTATGAGTCCCCGCATTGAAAGAATGAGTCCAAATATTAAGCAATATATATTTTTGTGAAATTTCCATGCATTTTTGGGACTCACATAATTCGAAACATTGCATCCCCAGAGGTTTTTGTGAGTCCAGGACGCAGGACTCGCAGGTAAAAAAATCACTGCATAATGCATGTTGGAAAAGTGTCGCCTCACACAGATTTCAGCTAAAGATATGACAAAAAAGCAGAAAGTGTCTACCCTTATTAGCATGTGTGGACTACACAGGCTAATCTGGGACGACACTTTACTCACATGCAAAGTCTGCTATTCCCAGAGGAAGGTTCATATGTGTCTTGTTCTGAGAAAACTGGGCTTAATACATGTGAGTAAAGTGTCGTCCCAGATTAGCCTGTGTAGTCCACACATGCTAATCAGGGATGACACTTTCCGCTTTAATGGTATTTTTAGTTTCAAGGAAGTCCCTCCTTACCGAAAATCAAGTTTGGGCAGAAAGTGTCGTCCCTGATTAGCCTGTGCAGACTGCACAGGCTAATCTGGGACGACACTACGCACATGAATTAAGCCCAGTTTTCTCAGAACAAGACACATATGTTTACTCTCTCTGTACATACCCAACTAGTACTTCATTAATATGAAGGGCCAGTTATTATCCCCAGCCCAATTGGAAGGTATATAGAATTGGTGTTGTCGGTCTGTTTGCCTTGGCTGTCTGTCTGTAATAAAATTTATTTTTTGGGAGCATATGAATTCAAAAAATTTGCTTGTTTTGTTTTAGTATGGCTGTTAACTTTTTAAGACGTAACTGTGAAGATTTTTTTGGATTCCATGTTGGATTTTAGCAATAATATGTGCCTTGAGCTTTTGCAATGCATTTCAGTGACATAATTTATGATGTCACAAGTATGGAAAAATAAATAGCATTTATTACTAAATTATTATCTTTTTTTGCAACACACTATATCTACATATGCATGTTGATGGCATGTTAATGTATAACTATTGACCGTCATTTGCTTAATGCAAGCAATCATGATTATTAATATTGTGTAAATCAAAACTTCTTAATCTCCAAGATGTTACAAATTAAACTTATCAAACTATTAAACAACGAGAACGGCTTAAATGTTCAACTTTAAGATCTGCTTTCCACAGGTTTATATTTAATAGCCTGACTAAGGACTTTTGATTCTCTTTATTATGTAGACAGTTTCCTTTATGAGTTTTTACCGACATAATGCAAGTTCGTGTTTCATTTCGTTGCGCTTCAGAGAGTGGGTTGGTGATAGACTCTGCTGAGCTTCGATTAGACACAGCCACGTACCACACAGGGCGGGTGATCTGGACAGTGTGCAATGAGGATACATGTTTTCTTCTCACAGGTAAGGTTCTTAGATGGTTGTGCAATGATGATACATATGCTGTCTGCACAGGTATGGATTGTAGATGGCTGTTTATCTACAGACTGGTTGTATTTTAGTATTTGGTACCATAGGATGTGTCTGAGGAAGTAGGAATAGTCAAATGTATTTTGTTTTATAGAGTGGTAAATGAGCAACGTTTTAAACTCGGTTGTCGAAGAAGTTGAAAATCCTGGTTTTTAGATTTGTAAGATGAAGGTATGAAGGGCAGTTTATGTCACACAGGTGGTTTGTATGAAGATTTTGATATTGATTGTATTTTGGTATGTTGGGTCAAAGTCAGGGTCAACACTGCTTAAACTAGAAAAAAAACAGGTTTCGCTTAAATCTAGATAATCAATAGTAATATTTTATTAAATGTTGGGATATTTGTTATAGGAGGCCCATCCCTACAGAATGTGCTAGCCCTTGTGGGTGTGTCCAGTTTCACCTTGACTGCGACCTTGACTGGCGGTGAGGGTGATATTGCCTGGCAACACACACAACTCTTCAGACAATCATTGGATGATGCAGCATGTCCTTTCGAGGTCAAACTCAAGCTTTCTGCCAAGAAGCCATCTAACTAGAGTATTTACAGTTTTTATCCAGACATTCTATTACATGTGATTGTGATTTACCGGCATCATTTATTGCTGTGTTTATTTTCTCTATTGTGAATTCCATTTGTATTTCTTCTCCATATTTGTTAATGTCAGGAAGGATTAAATATTGCTTTATTTGTGTCTTGTTCTGAGAAAACTGGGCTTAATTCATGTGCGTAAAGTGTCGTCCCAGATTAGCCTGTGCAGTCCGCACAGGCTAATCAGGGACGACACTTTCCACTTTTATGGTATTTTTAGTTTGAAGGAAGTCCCTCCTTACCGAAAATCAAGTTTAGGCGGAAAGTGTCGTCCCTGGCGGACTGCACAGGCTAATCTGGGACGACACTTGACACACATGCATTATGACCAGATTTCTCAGAACAAGACACATATTATTGTTTACCAATGCAAACATTTACATGATAAATGCTCATCTCTGAATGGCCATAAATTTGAAATAGTATTAGTTTTCAGTTCATACCTTCATAAATTCATTGAGGTCAAGGTCACTTATTGACATCAAGGTCAGATATTGAGATCAAGGTTACATATTGAGATCAAGGTCACATATTGAGATCAAGGTCACATATTGAGGGCAAGGTCACATATTGAGATCAAGGTCACATATTGACATCAAGATCACATATTGAGATCAAGGTCACATATTGAGATCAAGGTCACGGATTGAGATCAAGGTCACATATTGAGATCAAGGTCACATATTGACATCAAGATCACATATTGAGATCAAGGTCACATAATGACATAAAGGCTACATATTGAAATCAAGGTCACGTATTGAGATCAAGGTCACATATTGACATTAAGGTCACATATTGAGATCAAAGTCACATATTGAAATCAAGGTCACGTATTGACATTAAGGTCACATATTGAGATCAAAGTCACATATTGAAATCAAGGTCACGTATTGACATTAAGGTCACATATTGAGATCAAGGTCACATATTGAGATCAAAGTCACATATTGAGGTCAAGGTCACATATTGAGATCAAGGTCACGTATTGAGATCAAGTTGACATATTGAGATCAAGGTCACATATTGGCATCAAGGTCACATATTGTGATCAAGATCACATACCGGTATTGAATTTAATTAGAGACTTCTCTTACTAGATTCAATGTTTAAAGGCTCCATTTCCAACCCTCAGATACTGATGAGCAGCAAACAGCATTAAACCTGAACAGACTGCGAGTTACTCGCATGCTGTTCTGGTTTTATGCTGGTTGTAAAAGCCATTTTCAATTTTCTTCTGATGAGGAAACGGTTAAATGTCAACTTCTTTTTGCATAGTGAGAATTCAGTTCAATTTTGTAATACATACAAATATTTTCTTTACGAAACAAATGTCTACTTTTAAACAAAGTGCCAACCATTTTGAGGACATATGTCTCAGGCAAGATCATCTTTTGGTTCAAGGTAACACATGCTCAACAGAAGATAAAACTTTCTGTAGAAAGCATTATTTTGTCTCTTATGAAATGATTTCACAAGTATATATGTACCATAAACAAGAGCGTCCAAGAATATGGCTGAATATTTTAAGAATACTTGTCAAGGTCAAATATCAGAAGTGTAAGATTCATAGAATTCACTAGTCATGTTTTTTGTTTATTCCAAGTCCATTTTCCTGTTTTGTAGATTATTTGCTGGTCAAAACATTGTTCTGTATCAACACATTTTCTTTTGTGATAAAGCAGTATGTAGTAGTATAATAAACAACAGTTGAAAACTACTAAAATTTTGAAATCTTTAGAACTGTCAAAAATAGTTTGAAATATAAATGTTCTCTATTTTATTAGTCCCTTCCGGTGATGGTTTTTGCTCCGTCTGTCTGTCAGTCAGTCAGTCTGTCACACTTTTCTGGATCCTGCGATAACTTATAAAGTTCTTATTATTTTTTCATGAAACTTGAAACATGGATAGATGGCAACATGGACATTATGCAGGTCATTTCATTTTGTTCCTACATCAAAAATTCTGGTTGCTTTGGCAACAAATATGCAAAAAAACAACTGAAAATGGTGGAATTTCTGACAATGGTGGAGCCGGTAGGGGACTTATATTGCTTGGCAATAGTCTTGTTACTTTGTGTCGTAAAAAATGTGATATGTATGGAAAAATATTTCCTTATTATTGTTTTAAACATGCCACACCTAGAAAAAGGCCTTGGCAAACAGCGTAGACCCAGATGAGAAGCCGCATGATGCGTCGTCTCATCAGGGTCTGCGCTGTTTGCTTAAAGGAATTTCTAAGAAATATTCTATATATAGAAATAAATATACTAGACATCCCTAATTTTGGATATAAATTGATCCAATTTAAAAGGATGGGAGAGTCCACTAGGCATAAATGGGTTAAACATGACACACCTAGACTCTTATGGTGTTTACGGTTGTGACTGTTGTTGTTTTCTTTGATTAATTTTATATAACATAACATTTATTCAGAAATTAGTAATGTGGCTGCCATTTTAATATGCATTACTTTTTACTGGACTCAAATTTAATAAATCTCAGTGCTGGTCGATGGTCTTGCATTTAATTGAACAGCAGCTATTCTAAGCGCCAGTCAATATCTGTTTGAATTTGATTGCTACATAAAATCATCATTTACTTAAATGCCATAAATTTGAGCTACTTTTAGAATTTATGTTACTATATATTTTTTTTATTTTATGCATCCATAAATGTGTTTAAATGTAAGGACTGATATTTGAATATTATTTATTTTGTGTAGATGCATAACTATGGCTTTGGTTGGACAAATTGTTTTAGCTCAAATCACTCTGTGAAAGAATAATATAAACCCTGTTTTGGGAAAGCTGGGCTTAATAAATGTGAGTAGTTTCATATTTTATTACACAAAGTACATACATATAATAGGTATTACATATAATTATAGTTATGCGTCAAGTTTCATCACAGATTAGCCTGTGCGGTCTGTACGTTTGCATTAAGCCCTATATTCCCAGAACGCGGCTCATATGATGAAAAAATAAATTATGATACTATTGATAAGAGTGTTAGTTGTTTGCTCTGATACTATTGGTAAGAGTGTTAGTTGTTTGCTATGATACTATTGATAAGAGTGTTAGTTGTTTGCTATGATACTATTGGTAAGAGTGTTAGTTGTTTGCTATGATACTATTGGTAAGAGTGTTAGCTGTTTGCTATGATACTATTGATAAGAGTGTTAGTTGTTTGCTATGATACTATTGATAAGAGTGTTAGTTGTTTGCTATGATACTATTGGTAAGAGTGTTAGTTGTTTGCTATGATACTATTGATAAGAGTGTTAGCTGTTTGCTATGATACTATTGATAAGAGTGTTAGCTGTTTGCTATGATACTATTGATAAGAGTGTTAGTTGTTTGCTATGATACTATTGATAAGAGTGTTAGTTGTTTGCTATGATACTATTGATAAGAGTGTTAGCTGTTTGCTATGATACTATTGATAAGAGTGTTAGCTGTTTGCTATGATACTATTGATAAGAGTGTTAGCTGTTTGCTATGATACTATTGATAAGAGTGTAAGTTGTTTGCTATGATACTATTGGTAAGAGTGTTAGTTGTTTGCTATGATACTATTGGTAAGAGTGTTAGTTGTTTGCTATGATACTATTGGTAAGAGTGTTAGCTGTTTGCTATGATACTATTGATAAGAGTGTTAGCTGTTTGCTATGATACTATTGATAAGAGTGTTAGTTGTTTGCTATGATACTATTGATAAGAGTGTTAGCTGTTTGCTATGATACTATTGGTAAGAGTGTTAGTTGTTTGCTCACGTATACGAGGCTGCCTTTGTGGCAGCGTCATATCGCGTCATTCTTTTCTTTATCAATATAGTCATTAGATTTCTCTAGGTAAAAAAATTCAACTTAATTTAGTTTAATGCAATGTGATTTTGATTCTTCATTTGCATGTGCAACTCAATAGGCTTGATTGATGGGTATTATTCAGTTTTAAAAAGTTCGAATAATCTTTGGATAAACGGCAGGATCTTAAGTTTGTGTTTAAAACATGACAAGTCGAAGTGTTACAGTAATAATAGTATGCCCGCGATTCATTTTAAAAGGTTAAACTATTTTATAACTAAGATTTATTTCACATATATGTAGTAATAATAATTTAGAAAACAATATTGGTAAGAAATAGAAATGAGTCGTTCAATGTATCACTGCTAAATAATAGAAAAACCCAAACGAGGTTTCATTCTCACAATGTTTACATGAACGATATAGAAGACGTTTATCGTATGATTTTTTTCTCATTACTTCATTAATATTCGAAACTCAACTGCTCACTAGGTACAAACATTGTATCTGTGAACCCATTTACGCCTAGCGTCTAGAAAAAGGCCTTGGCAAACAGCGTAGACCCAGATGAGACGCCGTAGGATGCGGCGTCTGATCAGGGTCTGCGCAGTTTGCTTCAAGGAATTTCTGTAAGAATATTCTAAATATAGAAATAAATATACTAGACATCCCTAATTTTGCAAATTAATTGATCTAATTTAGAAGGATCTACGAGTCCAATAAACATAAATGGGTTGAACGCGCTCGTGTAGCACAAATATTCGCATATTGAAATTCGAAAGAAAATAAGTAACCTCATGGATTTTGGTCGGTTTTATTTCCTCATGTATTTGAGTGTAAAAACCCGTGTTCATTGAGTTCCAAATAACAATTATTGACAAAATACTTGGACTTTATTAGAACGCCGACTTGAAATCCCGTCAAAAACCAATGTTGGTATATTTGCGTAGATGTTTTTGAATACAATTCCTTCAAGTATAACAGTGGTATTGTTATGCTTTCTGAATGGCTACACGGACTATCAAAAAGCTCGCAAAAACAACACTGTTCATACAAATTATTAAATTATACACAATAAAACATCTTCATCATAAACTACTTCTAAATTAGTTGTATGCCTTTTTTTTAAACAAAATCGGAAAATTACACTATCATAAGAATCATAAAAGCCGTCCCGAGTGTAAATTCTAATTGGTAAGGACGTTTCATTATGTAAGAAGACTTGCACCAATTGTTTACGAAATCAACTGAACTAACAGGCACACATCGCTAGTTTTTTCCTTTGCTCTTGCCCTGATTTTTAATAGACATGACGTTCGTTACGTGTATGAATACTGCATAGTGTACACATACTTACAGTTTAAATCGCACAGGCGACGAACTTATAACAACAAAGATATGTACATTTAAAAAACGTAGTCCTGAAAAATCATCAATTGTAGAGCAGTCTATTGTCGACTCGATGTCTAATATGGACATTACGGAACCTCAATTCTTCAGTTCAATATCTCTTTTTTGACTGGGCTTTTCACGTGTTTCCTTTCACCTTCCATCCAATTACTCAGAGATGTCAAAGAGACAGATTTTATTATAGTGGGCTTTATTTCCATTGTGCATCTGAAAATTCACAAAAGCTCTGCCAACTCTGCAAATGGTAAATAACAAATACTGATTGCGTGAAGATGTGTGTAGAAAACACACACAATTTTGATAAAAATGTTTCTACTTATTCAACAACATCTCAAAACACTGCGTGTATATTATTGAGTACATTTCGCATCTTGTGTAGATATATAACTCCAACTGCGAGTCCGCTATTTCTGCAAATCTCCAATAAACAGATTGTCGCGTGGCATTACTGTGATATAAGCAGAACAGAACAGAACATAATTTTATTACACATAAACTTTACAGTTTCTAGTGTTAAACAAAAACAATAATACAAAATACATGAATATAGTAAGTGGATTTAGCAGAAATGTTATATAATAGTTATGGGTGAACTTTACAGATACTTGAACAAAACTCGTTTTAAATCACATGTTAACAGTGTATATTGCTACATATGAATGCTTTTTACTACTTTTGTAATCATTAAGTTAAACATTAATTGTAATTTGAAGGAGCATAGAATATAACAGTGCACATCCAAACCACATACAATTTAAGTAACAACGGCACAATTATAGTTGAACTTGTATCATAACACATCGGCATAGTCTATAATCAGTAAAATATAAAAATAATTTTAATTTCGAAATATAACAATAATTATACTTTCGAAGTAGCACACATTATACATTCGAATTACACTCACAAAATCAGGTATCGAAACAGTACCGGATATTACATATAATTAATATGAATGCAACATCTATATCATCATATACTAAAAACAATACATGTTCAAATATAGCATATCACATAATGTCATATTGTATTCAATATACATTTTAAACTATACAACCAATACATTGTATAAATTATACATTATTTTTGGTATAACAATTGCGAATGTTGAGTGCTTCTGAAATGAATTTTCCTAACTTTAGCATTTCATTTTTATTTTCTGTAGTTAATAATATTGTGAGTTTGAACATACTAGGTCTGACTCTATAATTGGTTTTAGTGTAGTTTTCTCTAATTTGGGCAAATTTAGAACATTTCAACAAAAAGTGGTATTCATCTTCTATTTCATTACTGTCACATACTTGGCAGAGTCGTAAGTCTCGTTCTAATCTATCATACCTTCCAGTCTGTATTCTCAGGTTATGAGCACAGATTGGTATTTTCGTAATCGCTGTTCTTAAATTTCTTGAAACAATCGTCTCTTAATATGGTTCAAACGAAAATGTTGTTTTAATTGCTTTGTATACAATTAGTACCCTATTATCATTAATATCTCGATTCTACTCTTGTAAGTATTCATCGATAACTCTTTGTTTAAACAAAGACAAAAAATTAACCTCGTTGATTTGTGAGTTATTAGACCAAACATAATTAAATCCGTACTTAGATAGAAAGTCCCTTACCTTCCCAAACCAGTTCAATGTATTATCATTTACGGCAATTAGACCATCTTCAAATATATATCGTAATATAATGTTTTCGCTTCTAGTTATTTTAAACCAATATTTTACGATACGTACATATCTGTTAATATACAACGGGTGTCTACCAAGTTCACCGTAAACGGCTACAAATGATGTTGATTTTCTGACACCAAGAACGGCTTTGCAGAATTTAATTAAGATGCAATTTTTCCAACTCGCTACACTTTGAGAAACCCCATATTTCGCACGAGTATGTGATAATTGAAGATACAAAAGCATCAAATAACTGCAAAGCTACCTTTGGTTTACAATTATAAGTTTTCAGGTTGGATAACAATACGTTGAGTGCTTTTAAGCCCTTACCACGCAAAGTATTAGTATTGAGATTAAAGTTCCCTGTAGAATTAAGGGTTACACCCAGATAAATAAAATCGTTAACAATGTCTATGTTTTCGTTACCATATACCCAGCCTGTGATATAGGCGGACCAAGTAATTACCACATAAATCTGTCTTTAATCACTGTATCCGACCCGAGGCTAAATCACCGTCGCCATTTGCGACCATTGTATTTCCAATATAATCTAGTTTTCAAAGGTTGTATTACGTCATTACGTGATATACTTCTTTGTCCCGATAAACCCTCCCGTGCGAATGATCACTCTCTGACCCCCGGGAAACTCCAGTTTCTGCGTGTGAGTTTTTTGAGTCCCGACCACGCCCATGCTGCTCACGGAACGTGCTTTCTTCGGGCCAAAGCGACTGGTTCCCGCCACCGTCCGCGGCCGGTTGATGTACTGGAGGAGTGGCGGGGGCGGCCGCGCGTGGCTGTATACCGTCGGCGCGCGATTGCTGGACCGGACGCTCTGGACCTTAAAGCCACTGGTGAGCCAGCTGCAGTATTTCTGTGTGTACTGTGGGTAGTTTTGAATGAGCGTTTGTGTGTAGCCGTTTACCATCGAGAGAGGCGCGCCGTTTGGCATGAGAACAGCGTGCGCGGTTTTAGGCTTTGTCCGGTTGGTCAGCCGATAGTTGATGCTGAAACAGGCAACGCAGAATAGCTTTATTGGGGAAAGCAGGAGTCAATGAGTGTGCGTAAAGTGTAATGCGAGATTAGCAAGTGCACTCTGCACTGGAAAATCAGGGGCGATACTTTCCGCTTGTATTGCTTTTTAAAGGAAGTCTCTTCTTAGAGAAAAAATCAAGTTTAGGCGGAACCTGTCGCCCTGATAAGCTTGTGCGGACTTCACAGGTTAATCTAGGACGACACTTTACGCACATGCATTAAGTCCAGCTTTCGCAGAGCGTGGCTTATTTAATGTAGAACATGTTCAGATAACAACATCACTTCGTTTGATTATTGAGAACTGCAATAAACATAAGTCTACGACATGTTACAGTTAAAATAAATGATAAGTCGCATGTAAATTCCCATCTACATTCAGGCTCAGCTGTTTGTATTTGCTTAACAATACTTTCAATGTCAAGGTTTCAAGTCAAGTGTATACAAGTGCAATATCATTTTGCCATAAAACAAATCACTGTGCATTTTATTAATGTACAAACCAACATCGGAATTATCTATATTTCGATTGCAAAGCATAGAGTAAGCCTTATTGCTTTAAAATCTGTGTTTGCTATAAAGCAAAAAAAAAGTATTGTCTATGTTCAAATGCCCGAATGCATTTATGATATTTTACTGCTTTGGGTAACTTTATAGACGATGCCAGATATGTTATCATTATGTAATGGACGATAAAAACAGATATATTTGAAGCTCTTTCGAGAGGCAATTAATGTCCCGCACATCTGTAGAGACCGTTTCAGTAATTCCTCGCAGGTAAGTACGATTCTAGATAAGGCTCTTTGTTTTTTAGCTTACCAATTAAGTCATTTTTTGTTAGCAATTAAAACGCTTTAAAGGGGCTTTTTCACGTTTATGTTAATTGACAAAATTAAAAATAAAAAAGTTTCAGATTCGTTGTAGTTATGACGTTTGTAGGGAAACAGTAATACCATCGCTAAAAGATCAATTATATGCATCTTTTGACGATTTAAAATCCTGAAAATTATAAAGCGTTGCAACGCGAAACGATTGAATAATTTGAGAAGTTCTGTTGTTTTCGTTATATTTTGAGATACAGCGAGGATTGCTTATATAAAGTATCAGATACACCACTCATTGTATGAGCATTGATAGCTGAGTGGTAAAATCGATTGACCTTTACTCCAGGGTCAGTGGTTCGAGTAGTTTCAGATTCGTTGTAGTTATGACGTTTGTAGGGAAACAGTAATACCATCGCTAAAAGATCAATTATATGCATCTTTTGACGATTTAAAATCCTGAAAATTATAAAGCGTTGCAACGCGAAACGATTGAATAATTTGAGAAGTTCTGTTGTTTTCGTTATATTTTGAGATACAGCGAGGATTGCTTATATAAAGTATCAGATACACCACTCATTGTATGAGCATTGATAGCTGAGTGGTAAAATCGATTGACCTTTACTCCAGGGTCAGTGGTTCGAGCCCAGTTGAGGGTTACTTTTTCTTATTTTAATTTTATTCTTGTTTTGATTTCACTAGAGCTTTTTATATCCCATGTTTACATTTATCAGTGTAAGACTTTTAATTAAAAAAATTTAATACATTCCAAAATCTGTGAAAAGGCCCTTTTAAGTTTGAAACAACTAAGTTCCTGGTTCACTAACCATATGAGCGACAATCCGGTTCACGTAATAAAATCTCGAGCGCGCATGCTTACCGTTCTTTGAAATTCTTCTCGTCCAGGTTGGGTCGGTTTGTGATGACAAACTCGAGCTTGTCCGAGTCATCGTCGGAGGAATTGACGGAGTTCCGGAACTTATCTGACATCATATCCGGTACGCTACCATTGAAACGTCTGCCACCACCGGCCGGCGTTGATTTGGAGCGCCGGATGCGCGAGTGTAATTTCCGGCGTTGGTGAGCTGTGTTAAAAATAAGGATATAATATTTTAAATATGAAAAGTATGGTTATTCAAATATAAAAAAAAACATTTGAAAACAGAGTTTATTTTGTTTATGTAACATACTTGATTCTGATGCATCATCGTACAGATATTCAAAGAGTTAATAAAGTTCCATGCTTTTCTGCGCAAAGCGCTGTTATCCTAGATTCACTAATCTTCACTTTCCTACATTCGTTTTATGCTATTGCCAAAACAAATGTAATCTTGGAATCAGCGCCACACAATGTGTGCCGCATGTCGCCACGCTTTTTACGACTGACAAGCGACAAGGCCATTCTGCCGTTGCAGATCCTTGAGGAAAACCAGGTTAAATGCATGAGCGTAAAGTGTCATCTGAGATAAACATGTGCGGCCCACACACGCTTATAAGGGAAGACATTTTCCCCTTTTTGAGGAGCACAAGGCTCCTTTTCTTAGCGGAAATCAAGTTTAGACGGAAAGTGTTGTCCCTGATTAGCCTGTGCGAACTGCATCTGCTAATCTGGGACGACACTTTACGCACAATCATAAACCATCGTCTGAACGTAGATGTGACGTGTGACCTGAAACGAGGACGCGCTGTCGGTGGAGATCCTCGAGGTACTCAGTGTGGTGACTGTTGAAGCACATTGTGGCGGTCGGGGACGCCCGGATCGCCTCTTCCGGGCAGTACTGGCTCAGGAGCGGCGTCGGCGTCTGGAACTTCTCCGAGTAGCTGCCGTCCCCTGTGCGCGCGCCGCGTGGTGTACATGAGCTCACGACGCTGAGGATGCCCTCGTCTGCAGCGGGAGATTGCAATCAACAAACGCACTGAATAGTAGTCTTTATTTATCTATTTTTATTCAATTAAACGTGTGCTATATTTCTCTGAACTGACATATTATGTTCACGAAGAAAATGAACACGTCATTGCAAACAAGTCCTTAATATTAGCTTACTATGTCCGATTTATTGTTGATAACAATTTAATAGCTGGAATTCTTCCCAGCTTGCGTGAGTCGTGAAAAAAAGGTTAGAGGTCTTGGACAGTGGACACACAAAGGGTTCATACAAAATACAATATAAAGCGCGGAAGGACCTCATAGTAATCTATGACTTACAGAATGAGTGCTATAAACCCACCCCGCAATCAGAACAAACATTGTGCCGCTCAGAGGGCCAAATTGTCAGTGATGGTCAGAAGAAATAACCAACCCGGTGGCGCCTGAGCACCGTTTCTTGCCGCCTGCTCGCTGAGATCTTGGACCGCAGGGTGATACAGCTCCCGCTGTGAACGGGGTCGCCCGGGGGTGGTGGTGCGTGAAGGAGTACCGCGCCGATCGCTAACGCTCGTGTCATGCATGATGTTGTCACTGAGGAAAAATCATGTACAGAAACCATACTGATACGTCACGGAAATTATTAAATAATTCGCTGAAAAGTTTTATTTATAATGAAGGCATTTATGAAGCACATTTGTATGCTTGATTAAATCATTGTTAGTAGAACATTTGATGATAGTGAATGTTCGAGCAATTTTTCAATACGACTGAGAACACTGCTTCAAGACAATACACCTGTTGTTGTATGACAGACCAGTTCGCAGTATTTATACAGCATTTGTTTTTCCTAGAAGCATAATAACACACGGGAAAACTGTCTTGGACAAACGCGACACATGACGGAATAATTCAACATAGTTTATAAAAAGGTCTTCGACAGAACTCTAATTTGCTGGGTTACATATGAGCATTTCTCAGGTAAAATGCATGTTTGTAAAGTGTCGTCGGAGATTTACCTGTGCAGTACACACAGGCTAATCAGGGCGACACTTTCTATCTGAACTGGATTTTCGCTAAGAGAGACTTCCTTTTACGAAAATAACATAGCAGCGGAAAGTGTCGTCCTTGATTAGCCTGTGCGGACTGTACATGTCGTCCTTGATTAGCCTGTGCGGACGGTACATGATAAGCCTGTGCGGACTGTACATGATTAGCCTGTGCGGACTGTACATGATAAGCCTGTGCGGACTTTACATGATAAGCCTGTGCGGACTGTACATGATTAGCCTGTGCGGACTGTACATGATTAGCCTGTGCGGACTGTACATGATTAGCCTGTGCGGACTGTACATGATAAGCCTGTGTGGACTGTACATGATTAGCCTGTGCGGACTGTACATGATTAGCCTGTGCGGACTGTACATTATTAGCCTGTGCGGACTCTACATGATTAGCCTGTGCGGACTGTACATGATAAGCCTGTGCGGACTGTACATGATTAGCCTGTGCGGACTGTACATGATTGGCCTGTGCGGACTGTACATGATTAGCCTGTGCGGACTGTACATGATTAGCCTGTGCGGACTGTACATGATTAGCCTGTGCGGACTGTACATGATTAGCCTGTGCGGACTGTACATGATTAGCCTTCGCGGACTGTACATGATTAGCCTGTGCGGACTGTACATGATTAGCCTGTGCGGACTGTACATGATTAGCCTGTGCGGACTGTACAGGCAAATCTGGGAGTCACTTCACGCAGATGTATTTAGCCTGGTTTTCCCAGACAGAGGCTCATGTATACAATGTAATGTATAATAGCCGTTTTCTGTGAAAAGGGGGTTTAATGCATGTGCGTAAAGTGTCGTCCGCACAGGCTTATCAGGGACGACACATTCCGCCTAAACTGAATTTTAGCTAAGAAGAGACTTTCTTTAAACGAAAAATATTATAAAAGCGTAAAGTGTCGTCCCTGATTAGCCTGTGCGGACTGCACAGGCTTATCTGGGACGACACTTTACGCACATGCTTTGAACCCTATTTTCACAGAGTGAGACTCATGTATATTGACCCCTTTTTCAATTGGGTTATTTTGCCACTGATAAATATATCTTACTATTCATGGTAAGCTAATAATTTCACAAAGTCGTTACAATTACCTGTTTATACCTTCACTTAATTCTTTAAGATAACATTAGCTCAAGGCTTTACAGAAAAGTTAATCCCATAAGCATTGTTAAATGCTTAACACCTATATTAAATTATATTCTGACCTCGCGATGACAATAACGAAATCGTAAGCGTGTTTGCACATCAATACATTTAACTTGGTCTATTCGCTTGACTGTTTTTATAATTATTATAAAGTATCCCTAGGTATGTTAATAGCTGTCATCCAGGCTTTGGCATTTTTCAATGTTATCTTTTCATTTTCCATTCGAATATTTACAACATGATCTAGATTCAACTCTCAAATTTCTAATACATGACATGAAATCGTCCTTCCGACTGATTTGAAAAGCAACGAATCGACTTATATATTGCGATTACTAATTTATTGATCAACATGTATATTAATAACTAAACAATAAAGGGGCTTGTGCACTGTTTGGTAAAACATGACGATTTTTTCTTACATGTTGCGATTACTTATTGTGTTATCTATATCAATTATTAAAGGAATTTGTTCACTGTTAAGTAAAAAATGACGATTTTCAAAATGTTTGTAAAAGATTCATAAAAGAATGTACGCATTACTCACAAGCGAAATATCACTACTGACTTAGAAAAATGCTTACTAATGAATAAAACTAATTCGAAATGAGAACAATTACAACGAGTCGAAACGTAATTTGAAAAATACTTTAATGATAGTTTAGCATTTACGTTTTGTGAAGAAACACTCAACATGCGTGCGCAGTAGCAGCACGTAAGCCTCTTGATTCCAGGGGCTCCGGGTTCGAATCCCAGGGCAGGCAATCGTATTAATCAACGTGTTGTTTTTCTTGCTATTTTAATAAGTATGGACTATTTTATAAAAAAAAGATTATTAGTAAAAAAATTGAATATCACTTTTCAAAAATTCGAAAATCTTTGAACGAGTCAACTAAAGCTTCGCTAAACATTATTTTAAATACGCAGTTACGTACGGAAAGTACCTCTTAACGTTATCATAGTAAACAATCAATATATTGACACAACCGTCTTAATTGTCCATTCCCTTGAAAGGAAATGTTCGTTGATAGATAGCAACCAGAGCGAGCTTTCACCTTTAATTGAATAGCATGCGAATAAACGAAACTCATGTTTAGCATGTTCTGTTGTAATCAAACAAATCGACCCAACTCTCCTCAACTTGGAATACCGAAGTTGCTACTTCAACAAAGCACGCGCGTCCTCGAAGAAAATGTTTACTTTACATTTAAATGATTTTCGCTTTCTTTTATGTAAACTGTATTTTCTTAATTATAAATATACTTTCAATACTTTTTTGTGCGTGGAATTTCACGGGCAACGAAACACAGATTAAATGAGTAACATCACATTGTGGAAAAAGAGTTTGATGGTAAATATGACGTATAATAAGAACAGGTTAATTTGTTTCGTGTTTTCGTATTTCTATACAATACACTTAAATAAATGTATCTAGAAATTGCCTACACTGTTTTATTAAGTTGTATAATTTTTTGTTATTGCACATTTTTTTGAGTGATACTTATGACATCTCTCGCATTTGTTAAGTACAGTGCATTTTGTTAAGTTATGAATGATATGTTTTTGGTTTTCTAAAAGAACAATTTGTTGGATTATAACCACTTACACGTGGTATCCATAAATGTCATAGCACGAAAACACATTAGAAATAGTGTGACATTGGATGTTACACCGTGGCCTTACTGACATAGCATTCAATATTCATATTTTTTTAAAGAAAAACATTTGATCCATGATTATTTCGAACAAAACAACCTGTGACAAGGACTTCGACCTGGGAACATTGTCCTCAATGCACGTGCCATACATGATTAGCCAGTGTAGCCCGCACATTCGCCTAAAATGGATTTTCTGTTTGAAGAGATTTTCTTTAAATGAAAACGTTCATTAAAGCGGACAGCGATAAGCCTGTGAGGACTGCACAGGCTAATGTGGTAAGACACTTTACGCACATGCGCTAGGCCCAGGTTCTCCAGAACATGGATCCTGAAATTTGCATCAGGAACTCGCCCCTTCTGATTGTTTTTTTTTTTTTGGGGGGGGGGTGGTGTACTAGCTCAAGAGACGAGTGTTTTGATTGGCTGTTCAGAAAATTTGTACGTCGAAGTACATAAAGAATACTTGGTCGGTGCCGAATAAAGCAAAGTTTATTTTGCGAGGCTTAGAAAATCTGAACCACGAGCCTTGGCGAGTGGTTCAGATTTTCGTGCCGAGCAAAATAAACTTTTCTTTATTCGGCACCGACCTAGTATTCGATTTATCCCATCAATTTTCTTAGTCGTAAATTATTTCTTTAAAAATAGAATAGGAAAATCGAATTACACGGAAAATCCCAAAGTTATTTTAGGCAAACATGTTTTCATTATTTTAAACGTGCCGAGCCTAATACATTACAAAAAGATCAGTAACTAACCTGTTTTTCTGTTTATCATACCTCTACGTCCCCGATTTTTAAGAAATAATGAACAAAAAAACCACTAAACAACTGCAGCTTTAGCGTGAAAGAACATGCAATGTGTCGTATGACGTGTTAATAATGACGTCACGAGTACGCGCACTTAATATTTGTAAATAATGTTTTTTTTTGCTTTTTGAGTTGCATTATGTGTTAAAATAGAGAATACTAGGTCGGTGCCGAATAAAGCAAAGTTTATTTTGCGAGGCTTAGAAAATCTGAACCACGAGCCTTGGCGAGTGGTTCAGATTTTCGTGCCGAGCAAGATAAACTTTGCTTTATTCGGCACCGACCTAGTATTCGATTTATCCCATTAATTTTCTTGGTCGTAAATTATTTCTTTTAAATAGAATAGGAAAATCGAACTAGACGGAAAATCCCAAAGATATTTTAAGCAAACATTGTTTCATTATTTTAATCGTGTCGAGCCTAATATATTACAAAAAGATCAGTAACTAACCTGTTTTTCTGTTTATCATACCTCTACCTCCCCGATTTTTAAGAAATAATGAAAAAAAAGACACTAAACAACTGAATCTTTAGCGTGAAACAACATGCACTGTGTCGTATAACGTGTTAATAATGACGTCACGAGTACGCGCACTTAATATTTGTAAATAGTGTTTATTTGCTTTTTGAGTTGCATTATGTTTTAAAAATATATTACATCTTGGTATCAAATTGTTTGTTTCGTTGAATCTGATTCGATTTTTTACTAAAGATGATTACTTTATAGTTGATTCCGAGTAATATGAACATTCTTTGCCGCGCGTGACAGCTATATTTCAGCACTGCTGAAATAGAGGAAAATTTATTCCACAGTGGTTTATTTCGACAATGCACGTCTGATGATGGGATAAAAACATGTACGTCGAAGTACAAATTGTACTTCGACGTACAAATATATACTTCGAAGTGTATTTCATATTTGTACTCGACGTACAATTATTGTACTTCGACGCACAAATTGTACGTCGAAGTACATTTCTCTTTTTACCTTGTAGGTGTTGTTGACTTTCTACCAAAATGGTACGCGATACAAAAAATCATCGAGAAATTCGGCAGAGACCCACGTCGCCTTCACTTCCTATTCAGGGACTGAATTAATGTTAATTGATTGACTCCTCCCCTCGATTTTGCACGAATGTATCATGTTTGAAACAATGTTTTGAGAGAAAATAAATTGTGCAATAATCGCATCCATGACTTGTTTACATGTAATGGGAGTTGATGTTTGTTTGAAACTAACCAGGGGTCATGCTGACCCGAATTGTTCAATTCAGGAATCATAATTTTACACGTATAGATTTTTCCATATTCAACTATCTTTTTCGCTAACCGATTTTCCAGGGGGGGGGGGGTCAGCTGACCCCATTTGCCCCTATGTGCGGACGCCCATGGACCTCGAATCTTTATTTCATAACGATTAACCGAAGTTGTCATAGACGGTCTCTTATCCAAATCCAGTCACGCTTTTGGTCAATGGTCGTGACGGTATCAAAAGAACTGTCAAAGCACGTTTCAATGCTTGTCATTATCTCGCTATACTGTTACAAGTTGTTAATTCATTTTCTTTATTTTTAAGTGTTGTAGTAAATGCGTTCAGTGTAGGGTTCAAATTGAACTATCAACCGAGAGTTTAGTTCTATCAGGTTACCAACGCACGGATCCGTTGTAAAACATTGTATTTAACCATTTCGCACTCAGAAGCAAAGTAAAAATGGCTTTGTGCAAACAGCATAAAACCAGAACAGCTTGCGATTAACTCGCAGTCTGTTCAGGTTTTATGCTGTTTGTTGCTCCTCAGTATCTAAGGGTTGGAAATGATGCCTTTGAAACTTGAATTTAGTATAAAAAAAGTCGTTAAGGGTTAAATTAATTTGTTACTGCGTTCGATTTACCCAGTAATGATATTCCATTAATTCTAGCGGTATTTAGCGTTCTAAAACATACCTCCATACTGAAACGTACACTTAAAACAGCAATAATAAATAAAAGTCAATTTTGAGCGAATGCTGGGCTTTGATTTCTCTTGATAAAGAATGATAATGCAATGATAATAACGCAGGAAAGTCAAACACTATTATCATGATGCCGTTTTTTTGACGTTTACATATGCTTCATATCCTTGTAATGAAACAAAATCTGATTCTACAGATATATACGTCAAACTCACATGTTCATAATGATAGAAATCTTAATTCAAGTAGGTGAAATGACTTGATACCGCATTTCATTTATATAAGTCGCGTTTGACTTCAAAACAAGTGTTTTCATGAACCACCGAAACGAACCTAGCCATTTTAATTATAATATGTTTTAATATTATATGACCTATCGGTTAGGTCATCTCAGATTCTGTGAAATTATGTGAAAATATTCTTAACTTCACATACACATACCACATGATAAAATTAACATACATTGATATCAATATTCAATAAAGTTACTTCTTCATTTGAGGTACTTTTTAAACACTAGTAACAATGTATCAATCTTTTATAATATGATGATAGATATGTTCCGATCCTACGTGCAGACTGAACACGACTGTTAATATTTTAAGGCTAAAGATAATACGATAGTAAGATTTTTCTGGCACAGGACCCCTGGCTCCGCTCCTTTCAAATGCGTACAATAAAAATCCAGTATTAGTATATCTACCTTACATAGTCCAACGTCGCATCCACTCTTAAATCGTACATGTAGATAAGGTATTACTTGTAATAGCAAATGGTCGTTTTCTTTTTGTGAACACGTTTTTTATTGTGCAATCAATACTATGACTTTCTGATTTAGAATAAGTATACTCATTTAAATAGAATGTGAAATAATTGACTGCAAAAACGTCGTTGCACCTCGACAGAGTACTGTATATGTATTTTATTACTTTGTTTTAAACACGCGATTAGTCATACCCAAGCATTTTATAGCATACTTTGATTAAACTCAATATAAACACCTTTGATCTTTTAATAATGCGCGTTTAATATTATACGAAACGATGATCTCAATTTAGGACAATTGATCTAAATCTCTTCAAATTACTTACATGTCATGGTTTATTAAATCAATCATTATCCTGAAGCACATGTTTGAAGTTTAAATATGGGTCCTGCTCTGTGAAAAGGTGGTTTAATGCATGTGTTCCAGATAAGCCTGTGCAGTCCGGACAGGCTAATCAGGAGCGACACTTTCCGGTTTTATGATATTTTTTTGTTTAAAGAAAAATCTATTCTTAGCAAAAATCCAATTAAGTCGGAGAGTGTCGTCCATGATAAGCCCATGCGGGCTGCACAGGCTAATCTGGGACCAAACTTAACGCACATGCATGTATACCTTTTTAACAGAGCACGACCAAAATATAACATTTACTATTTCAATCACTTTGGCGTTTTAAACCGTATAGGTAGTTTTCTTTCAAATTAAAAAACACGTGTCATAAATAATATATTAATTTCTTCATAGCCTATCATCTCATGCATTTCCTATTTTAAACCTATTTGATGGCGATGTTCCTCCGATTATTGAAAGAGTATTAAACTTCATTAAATGCAGCATTGAATGAGTGAATTTAATACATTTAAACAGCGACAGAATAAACTATTGTTTATTTAAAATCAATAACACAGACTTACCTCGATGTGCATTGAATATAATATCCGCCGAGTTCTTATGTAATCATTTTGAAAACATTCTTTAGATCGTATTTGTATACATGTTTTTAAGTCATTTTCAGTTTCATTCATCGATTGTCTTTAATAAAACCTGTTCCACCGATTTACAGAATATTGAAGTCTACTAGATCGATTAAAAGTCCCGATCGATATGTAATCAACATATTTCTGAAAGACGGAAATATTGAAAATCCACGGTATTATGTCAAAGCCGAGTACATACACTGGTAACATGGAAAATTAGCGAATAAATTCCCTTCTAAACCAATATTTATTTACTCCATTGATTACACTTAGAATTTTTATTTTATGCTTTCCGGTGGTTTATAGAGAAATATCAGTGAAATAAAAGTGGTATTTCACTGTTTCAAACAGTGAAACATAACAGTGAAAAATATCGTTATTTTTCACTGTTTCAGTTAGATACTGGAACTACTTCCCCAATAACCCCATGGTGAGCCTCAATTGCAATTTTCATTCAAGGGAGACTAGTCTACTTGAACCTGAAACACACATTTACCTCCCTTAAACATAATTATTTCGTCTGCTGCTTAACTCTTTAACAACAATGGATGAATTGGAAAACAATGAAATAAATCTTCTTTTCTCAAATATCTTTGACTTTGATGACTTTTTTAATGAAATGAATGAACAAGATGATGACAGCGCTTCAAAATCACAAGAAATAACATCAGCAGCACCAACAGCAGGAGCAGCAACATCAGCCCCACATCCACTGGTAACAGCATCAACACAGGAAGAAAAAGAACAAAACCCAACATCAACACCAACAAGGAATTTCAGATCTGTAAGTGTGGATAGCTTTCTGCTTGAAAACGAAAATTTAAATACAAAAAAGAAAACCGACAATGACATCAGACTTTTCAAAACTTTCCTAAAAAGTCACAAAAATGAGGCAAGAAATATTGAAAATATACCTCCTCATGAATTGAACCCTCTGGTCTGCGAGTTTTTGTTGGGTGTGACTAAAAAAGATGGATCAGAGTATGAACCCACATCTTTGAGGGCATTTTTAAGCTCAATCGACAGGCATTTAAGGCACATGAACTACAAGCACTCTTTGATAAATGACCCTCAATTTGCCAAAGTGAGGGAAGTATTAAAAAGTAAACAAAAAGCTCTGAAAAAAGAAGGTTATGGAAATAAACCGCATCAAGCCCAGGCATTAACAAATGAACATATTGAAGCTATGTACGCAGCTAAAACTCTGGGAGAATCAAGCCCAAGAGCTCAATTACACTCACTGTGGCTTATATGTACAACCCATTTTGGGATGAGAACCGGCAAGGAAATTCACACCCTATGCTGGGGTGATGTCAGCCTTGGAATCGATTTTGAAACTGGTGAAGAATTCATCACCTTCGACACTGAGCGTCAGACAAAAACCCGTACTGGTGAAAATCCTAGGGATATAAGGTGATTTTCCTACTTTAATATATTTGTACACAAATCTGAATTGATAATTTTTTATTTATATAAAAACTGGTACTGTTTATAAAATATTTAAATGGAATTTTTCTTTAGTAAAAATAATACAAACATGGAGGATATGTGTTGGTTAAGGTAGAATATCGATTTTATTTCACGAGTGATCATAGAAATTATTATTTTTACGAGTGGCGAAGCCACAATTGAAAATATATATTTTCTATTATCACAAGTTAATTTATAGACCTTTTTTACAATATAATTCTTATTTGTATTATTAATATACAGTAGACTTCACTTTTGTTGGAATAGTATTTAATTTAAACAAAACATTTAATGCAACACACATTTTAACTATTCATAGGAAAGTCAAGCCACTGGCATATGCAGTTCCCGAACAACCTGACAGAGATCCGGTGCATCTCTACAAGCTATATGCCGACAAACGCCCTGTTGACATGATGACAGAAGACAGCCCCTTCTTCTTAACTCCTGGCAACAAGACACAGCAATGCTGGTTCAGGAAGTCTGCCATGGGAATAAACAAGCTATACAGCATAATGACCGAGATGAAAACAGATGCTGGTATTCAAGAGCCAAGAATCACCCCATACAGGTCAAAACCCCATATTATATACACTACTTTCATAACAAGACTAAAATATATAATAAAAATCACTTACCTCCCATTTATTAAGTAGGTGTTGTTTGTCCAATTTACATGCTACAACACTCAAAATTTTAATTCATAAAATCTCCTGTACTCGACTAGTACTATTCCTCTACTTTCCGGTTCCATTACATCCAGTACTTGACAGACCACCATGTATTTATTGAAGTGTTTCAAGAGCACACAAAACAATTACAACTTATATCTTATGTAATATGTCATGTGTACCGTTGAATATCGATTTTATTTTTACCATAGAAATAAACTTTTTTCAGTGCAAGAAAGCACTTGATTCAGAAGCTGAATGACGAGAATGTTCCTGCTCATCAAATAATACAGATTTCAGGGCACAGAAATATTAACAGCTTAAATAATTACAGCAGTTTGAACAAGGAACAGTCAAAAAATATTTCAAAAATACTTTCTCATTCAAACCAGTCAGTTGAAAAGCACAACCGCACAGCCACTGCCACTGCGTCAGCCACACCTGCATCAAGTGATTTTCCGATGGCCCGAGGATTTTTTGTCAACTCACATTTCCAGGGCAATGTAACATTTAATTTTCACAACTCTGAATCTTACATGGGCCTTTCCCAGACACAGAACGTAGTCAATCACCAGAGGCAATCTCCATCCCGTACACCGGCGGTAACCGCAGATTCCCCTGTACAGCGACACTACAAGCGAATCCGTCTTATTGCAGAGAGTGACAGTGATTGATATCGAAACCATTTAGCACAAAAACACTGTTGAAATATGTTTGCGTTCCTAGTTTAATCCAGTTATGTGTTATTAATCCAGCAAGTCGTAAAAGTGTTGTTCAACATGGCGAGCACTTTCGTAACTTTGAGATCAGTTGAATACACAAATTACTACGCCAGTATATGCAACACTATTAATTTCATAATAATTTAAATTAAACTATTGTTTGTAATAATATTGAATGTATAAAGTATGAAAAAGATATATGTTGAATAAAACATTGATTTTAATAGTAATACACTTTTTACAGATGTGAACTATTTTCTTGTGTAGTAAGTTCTTTGTGCGTTCTAAAAATTGAGGCACCCCACGGGGAAACTTAATGAGGCAAATTCGGAAAATTAACAAAACTACAAAAATAAGCATAAAATAAAAAGAAAATTTGTTGGTTTCGGTAGCATATCGAATTTAATTCACTCGTGATCATAGAAAAAAATATTTTCACTCGTGGCTACGCCACTCGTGAAAATATAAATTTCTATGATCACTCGTGAATTAAATTCGATATGCTACCGAAACCAACAAATATCCTCTATTTATTTTATGCTTTCCGGTGGTTTATAGAGAAATATCAGTGAAATAAAAGTGGTATTTCACTGTTTCAAACAGTGAAACATAACAGTGAAAAATATCGTTATTTTTCACTGTTTCAGTTAGATACTGGAACTACTTCCCCAATAACCCCATGGTGAGCCTCAATTGCAATTTTCATTCAAGGGAGACTAGTCTACTTGAACCTGAAACACACATTTACCTCCCTTAAACATAATTATTTCGTCTGCTGCTTAACTCTTTAACAACAATGGATGAATTGGAAAACAATGAAATAAATCTTCTTTTCTCAAATATCTTTGACTTTGATGACTTTTTTAATGAAATGAATGAACAAGATGATGACAGCGCTTCAAAATCACAAGAAATAACATCAGCAGCACCAACAGCAGGAGCAGCAACATCAGCCCCACATCCACTGGTAACAGCATCAACACAGGAAGAAAAAGAACAAAACCCAACATCAACACCAACAAGGAATTTCAGATCTGTAAGTGTGGATAGCTTTCTGCTTGAAAACGAAAATTTAAATACAAAAAAGAAAACCGACAATGACATCAGACTTTTCAAAACTTTCCTAAAAAGTCACAAAAATGAGGCAAGAAATATTGAAAATATACCTCCTCATGAATTGAACCCTCTGGTCTGCGAGTTTTTGTTGGGTGTGACTAAAAAAGATGGATCAGAGTATGAACCCACATCTTTGAGGGCATTTTTAAGCTCAATCGACAGGCATTTAAGGCACATGAACTACAAGCACTCTTTGATAAATGACCCTCAATTTGCCAAAGTGAGGGAAGTATTAAAAAGTAAACAAAAAGCTCTGAAAAAAGAAGGTTATGGAAATAAACCGCATCAAGCCCAGGCATTAACAAATGAACATATTGAAGCTATGTACGCAGCTAAAACTCTGGGAGAATCAAGCCCAAGAGCTCTATTACACTCACTGTGGCTTATATGTACAACCCATTTTGGGATGAGAACCGGCAAGGAAATTCACACCCTATGCTGGGGTGATGTCAGCCTTGGAATCGATTTTGAAACTGGTGAAGAATTCATCACCTTCGACACTGAGCGTCAGACAAAAACCCGTACTGGTGAAAATCCTAGGGATATAAGGTGATTTTCCTACTTTAATATATTTGTACACAAATCTGAATTGATAATTTTTTATTTATATAAAAACTGGTACTGTTTATAAAATATTTAAATGGAATTTTTCTTTAGTAAAAATAATACAAACATGGAGGATATGTGTTGGTTAAGGTAGAATATCGATTTTATTTCACGAGTGATCATAGAAATTATTATTTTTACGAGTGGCGAAGCCACAATTGAAAATATATATTTTCTATTATCACAAGTTAATTTATAGACCTTTTTTACAATATAATTCTTATTTGTATTATTAATATACAGTAGACTTCACTTTTGTTGGAATAGTATTTAATTTAAACAAAACATTTAATGCAACACACATTTTAACTATTCATAGGAAAGTCAAGCCACTGGCATATGCAGTTCCCGAACAACCTGACAGAGATCCGGTGCATCTCTACAAGCTATATGCCGACAAACGCCCTGTTGACATGATGACAGAAGACAGCCCCTTCTTCTTAACTCCTGGCAACAAGACACAGCAATGCTGGTTCAGGAAGTCTGCCATGGGAATAAACAAGCTATACAGCATAATGACCGAGATGAAAACAGATGCTGGTATTCAAGAGCCAAGAATCACCCCATACAGGTCAAAACCCCATATTATATACACTACTTTCATAACAAGACTAAAATATATAATAAAAATCACTTACCTCCCATTTATTAAGTAGGTGTTGTTTGTCCAATTTACATGCTACAACACTCAAAATTTTAATTCATAAAATCTCCTGTACTCGACTAGTACTATTCCTCTACTTTCCGGTTCCATTACATCCAGTACTTGACAGACCACCATGTATTTATTGAAGTGTTTCAAGAGCACACAAAACAATTACAACTTATATCTTATGTAATATGTCATGTGTACCGTTGAATATCGATTTTATTTTTACCATAGAAATAAACTTTTTTCAGTGCAAGAAAGCACTTGATTCAGAAGCTGAATGACGAGAATGTTCCTGCTCATCAAATAATACAGATTTCAGGGCACAGAAATATTAACAGCTTAAATAATTACAGCAGTTTGAACAAGGAACAGTCAAAAAATATTTCAAAAATACTTTCTCATTCAAACCAGTCAGTTGAAAAGCACAACCGCACAGCCACTGCCACTGCGTCAGCCACACCTGCATCAAGTGATTTTCCGATGGCCCGAGGATTTTTTGTCAACTCACATTTCCAGGGCAATGTAACATTTAATTTTCACAACTCTGAATCTTACATGGGCCTTTCCCAGACACAGAACGTAGTCAATCACCAGAGGCAATCTCCATCCCGTACACCGGCGGTAACCGCAGATTCCCCTGTACAGCGACACTACAAGCGAATCCGTCTTATTGCAGAGAGTGACAGTGATTGATATCGAAACCATTTAGCACAAAAACACTGTTGAAATATGTTTGCGTTCCTAGTTTAATCCAGTTATGTGTTATTAATCCAGCAAGTCGTAAAAGTGTTGTTCAACATGGCGAGCACTTTCGTAACTTTGAGATCAGTTGAATACACAAATTACTACGCCAGTATATGCAACACTATTAATTTCATAATAATTTAAATTAAACTATTGTTTGTAATAATATTGAATGTATAAAGTATGAAAAAGATATATGTTGAATAAAACATTGATTTTAATAGTAATACACTTTTTACAGATGTGAACTATTTTCTTGTGTAGTAAGTTCTTTGTGCGTTCTAAAAATTGAGGCACCCCACGGGGAAACTTAATGAGGCAAATTCGGAAAATTAACAAAACTACAAAAATAAGCATAAAATAAAAAGAAAATTTGTTGGTTTCGGTAGCATATCGAATTTAATTCACTCGTGATCATAGAAAAAAATATTTTCACTCGTGGCTACGCCACTCGTGAAAATATAAATTTCTATGATCACTCGTGAATTAAATTCGATATGCTACCGAAACCAACAAATATCCTCTATTTATTTTATGCTTTCCGGTGGTTTATAGAGAAATATCAGTGAAATAAAAGTGGTATTTCACTGTTTCAAACAGTGAAACATAACAGTGAAAAATATCGTTATTTTTCACTGTTTCAGTTAGATACTGGAACTACTTCCCCAATAACCCCATGGTGAGCCTCAATTGCAATTTTCATTCAAGGGAGACTAGTCTACTTGAACCTGAAACACACATTTGCCTCCCTTAAACATAATTATTTCGTCTGCTGCTTAACTCTTTAACAACAATGGATGAATTGGAAAACAATGAAATAAATCTTCTTTTCTCAAATATCTTTGACTTTGATGACTTTTTTAATGAAATGAATGAACAAGATGATGACAGCGCTTCAAAATCACAAGAAATAACATCAGCAGCACCAACAGCAGGAGCAGCAACATCAGCCCCACATCCACTGGTAACAGCATCAACACAGGAAGAAAAAGAACAAAACCCAACATCAACACCAACAAGGAATTTCAGATCTGTAAGTGTGGATAGCTTTCTGCTTGAAAACGAAAATTTAAATACAAAAAAGAAAACCGACAATGACATCAGACTTTTCAAAACTTTCCTAAAAAGTCACAAAAATGAGGCAAGAAATATTGAAAATATACCTCCTCATGAATTGAACCCTCTGGTCTGCGAGTTTTTGTTGGGTGTGACTAAAAAAGATGGATCAGAGTATGAACCCACATCTTTGAGGGCATTTTTAAGCTCAATCGACAGGCATTTAAGGCACATGAACTACAAGCACTCTTTGATAAATGACCCTCAATTTGCCAAAGTGAGGGAAGTATTAAAAAGTAAACAAAAAGCTCTGAAAAAAGAAGGTTATGGAAATAAACCGCATCAAGCCCAGGCATTAACAAATGAACATATTGAAGCTATGTACGCAGCTAAAACTCTGGGAGAATCAAGCCCAAGAGCTCTATTACACTCACTGTGGCTTATATGTACAACCCATTTTGGGATGAGAACCGGCAAGGAAATTCACACCCTATGCTGGGGTGATGTCAGCCTTGGAATCGATTTTGAAACTGGTGAAGAATTCATCACCTTCGACACTGAGCGTCAGACAAAAACCCGTACTGGTGAAAATCCTAGGGATATAAGGTGATTTTCCTACTTTAATATATTTGTACACAAATCTGAATTGATAATTTTTTATTTATATAAAAACTGGTACTGTTTATAAAATATTTAAATGGAATTTTTCTTTAGTAAAAATAATACAAACATGGAGGATATGTGTTGGTTAAGGTAGAATATCGATTTTATTTCACGAGTGATCATAGAAATTATTATTTTTACGAGTGGCGAAGCCACAATTGAAAATATATATTTTCTATTATCACAAGTTAATTTATAGACCTTTTTTTACAATATAATTCTTATTTGTATTATTAATATACAGTAGACTTCACTTTTGTTGGAATAGTATTTAATTTAAACAAAACATTTAATGCAACACACATTTTAACTATTCATAGGAAAGTCAAGCCACTGGCATATGCAGTTCCCGAACAACCTGACAGAGATCCGGTGCATCTCTACAAGCTATATGCCGACAAACGCCCTGTTGACATGATGACAGAAGACAGCCCCTTCTTCTTAACTCCTGGCAACAAGACACAGCAATGCTGGTTCAGGAAGTCTGCCATGGGAATAAACAAGCTATACAGCATAATGACCGAGATGAAAACAGATGCTGGTATTCAAGAGCCAAGAATCACCCCATACAGGTCAAAACCCCATATTATATACACTACTTTCATAACAAGACTAAAATATATAATAAAAATCACTTACCTCCCATTTATTAAGTAGGTGTTGTTTGTCCAATTTACATGCTACAACACTCAAAATTTTAATTCATAAAATCTCCTGTACTCGACTAGTACTATTCCTCTACTTTCCGGTTCCATTACATCCAGTACTTGACAGACCACCATGTATTTATTGAAGTGTTTCAAGAGCACACAAAACAATTACAACTTATATCTTATGTAATATGTCATGTGTACCGTTGAATATCGATTTTATTTTTACCATAGAAATAAACTTTTTTCAGTGCAAGAAAGCACTTGATTCAGAAGCTGAATGACGAGAATGTTCCTGCTCATCAAATAATACAGATTTCAGGGCACAGAAATATTAACAGCTTAAATAATTACAGCAGTTTGAACAAGGAACAGTCAAAAAATATTTCAAAAATACTTTCTCATTCAAACCAGTCAGTTGAAAAGCACAACCGCACAGCCACTGCCACTGCGTCAGCCACACCTGCATCAAGTGATTTTCCGATGGCCCGAGGATTTTTTGTCAACTCACATTTCCAGGGCAATGTAACATTTAATTTTCACAACTCTGAATCTTACATGGGCCTTTCCCAGACACAGAACGTAGTCAATCACCAGAGGCAATCTCCATCCCGTACACCGGCGGTAACCGCAGATTCCCCTGTACAGCGACACTACAAGCGAATCCGTCTTATTGCAGAGAGTGACAGTGATTGATATCGAAACCATTTAGCACAAAAACACTGTTGAAATATGTTTGCGTTCCTAGTTTAATCCAGTTATGTGTTATTAATCCAGCAAGTCGTAAAAGTGTTGTTCAACATGGCGAGCACTTTCGTAACTTTGAGATCAGTTGAATACACAAATTACTACGCCAGTATATGCAACACTATTAATTTCATAATAATTTAAATTAAACTATTGTTTGTAATAATATTGAATGTATAAAGTATGAAAAAGATATATGTTGAATAAAACATTGATTTTAATAGTAATACACTTTTTACAGATGTGAACTATTTTCTTGTGTAGTAAGTTCTTTGTGCGTTCTAAAAATTGAGGCACCCCACGGGGAAACTTAATGAGGCAAATTCGGAAAATTAACAAAACTACAAAAATAAGCATAAAATAAAAAGAAAATTTGTTGGTTTCGGTAGCATATCGAATTTAATTCACTCGTGATCATAGAAAAAAATATTTTCACTCGTGGCTACGCCACTCGTGAAAATATAAATTTCTATGATCACTCGTGAATTAAATTCGATATGCTACCGAAACCAACAAATATCCTCTATATATTCCTTCTGATCTTTTTTAAACATTAATTGCAACGAAATTCAATACGAAGCTGCATTTAATATTGACCCTATCTCACAGTCTTACTTTCTGCTAAGGACTCGAGGTACGCGGCAATCAGGCGTGCTGATATCTCTCTGTAAACAGAGTTAAATAGCCTCAAATGTTTTGGTTTAAACAAAGAGAAGGAATTGATTTGTAATTAAGCGTTCACGAGAAAGCGTACTGATTAAATGGATTGCTTTGTTAGTTGAAACATTTAATTGAAACCTTGCCTGCATAGCGTGTATTGTTTACATGTTTCCTGTGTGTCTATTGGTTTCCTTTAAAACACTGGTGACAATTGCGTTCATTTAAACATGAGGAGCTTTCTGGTAAAACTGGGCTTAACGCATGTGCGTTTAGTGTCGTCTCATATAAGCCTGTGCAGTCCGCACAGGCTAATTAGGGACGACAACGTCCGCATTTATGGAGTTTTTGCTTAATGAGGTCTCTTCTAAACAAAAATGCAGTGATGCAGGATATGTTGTCATTGATTAGCCAGTGCGTAATGCACATGCCTGGGACGGCACTTTGAATTTGAGTTGTGTTCTGAGAAAACTGTGCAGTTTCGTCCCGGATTAGTCTTGGCAGTCCGCACAGGCTAATCAGGGAAGACACTTTCGGCTTTTATGACAATTTTCGTTTAAATGAAGTCTCTTTTTAGCAAAACTCCTATTTATGCGGAAAGTGTCGTCCCAGATTAGCCTGTGCGGACTGCCCAGGCTAATCCGGGACGACATTTTACGCACATGCATAATGCCAAGTTTTCCCAGAATTAAGCCCAGTTTTCCCAGAACGAGGATAAAGTCAGCCTGTCAATGAGTGTCTGCTCCTGGAGCAACGTGTATACGCACACGGAATGGTCTATGTATTCAGATAGACAGAAATAGAAAGGTTAACTTAACGCGAGTTCAACGATTTATTTGTCTTATGCATTTAGAATAAAGAGGTGCATGCATGATGCTACAGCGTATGCTGTTAATATCGAGCGTCGATTAATGAACGATTTGTTCGCAAGCGTCTTTATAAAAAAACACGTGCATCGTGAGCACTTTCGTATTTCGATTTTATTTCATGTCCTTCATGATATTATACTTGAAACGATGATACATGTATTTAATGTATTATCTGTTGTTTGTATGTTTAATTATAAATCGTTTTAAAAGTACATTTGAGAAGTATTTCCTTCTGTATGTGCAATACTCGACGTCAGAGCAATCTGGAGCCGCGGCCACAACTGCATGCATGTGCGTCCAACCGTCCAACATTCGTAAAAAGCATTCTACATAACTCTGAATTACCCAGCTGTGACGATTAACGTTTTTACAGACGAAACTCAAAGCTTTTGTGGGTGGCACTGACTTGCATTAGTCAGTCACACATTTACCTCATTTTTAACACAGTCAAGGAGATTGCGGAAGAAGTGCGTCTACAAAGCGTCGATTGACTTATTTTGATTTAAAGTTTTAGGCACAAACATGGTAAAATACAAACCTACACTCATTCTTTATAAAACAATGCCTCTAATACCAAAACGAAAATAATAATTTAGCCGCAATGATTGGTCGGCACCGGCCTCAAAACGTTTAGGGAAAACTGGAACTAATGTGCATAAAGTGTCGTTCGCAAAAGCTAATAAGGGACGATACATCCCGCTTTTATGGAATAGTTCATTTAAAGTATTTTTGACGAAAATCCAGTTTGAGCGAAAGTGTCCTTGAACGTGGATCAAAGAGATGAGTCCCAGTGCGCCCATTGACTCAGTATAAGCCGATGCTAAGCCGATACGACCGATCTTGGGGCTGCTTGGGGCAGTTGGTACGAACATCGCCTGGGAGCCGTTTCTGGTACAATACGTAACTTTAGGTGCATACAACTGCAATTATAAGTTATACGTAACTTTAAGAATTTTATTGAAACGCTACTAAAGATTTTTGAAAGAACGTAGTTCTAAGAAACGGTCCCCTAGTGACTAATATGCCTTAACAAGGGCTGTTATTTTTTTTCCCCCTGAAATACTCAGCGCTTGTATATCTTCCCTGTTCAAACGCTGAATAAATAGATCGACCGCATGTGCAAGCTTATTAACTTATATCATTTTTTCACCAGGTAGCTTACAAGATCAAAACGGTAATACATTTATATAAAAAATATATGATGCGAAGAGGCATTTTCAAAAACGTACATAGTCGCAACAAACTTGCGACCACACTGCGTCAACGCGTGTTACCAGTTGAGATGTATAAAATCAACCTCCGCGCAGGGATATGACTGGAACCAGCACAGCTGCATCAAATCCCTGCCATCACACCCAGCCACGCGACGATAGCCGAGCCAAGTGTACAATACATTTTACCGTTGTTATTTTTACTTGTTTTACTTGTTATATAACTCAGGTAATTTAATTTTTAGTATGAACCTAAACTTATACACTATTTTCAAAATAAAAAAGAAAAGGAGACTACTTTTCGTAGTATAATACTTAAACAAACAAACAATAACATCCTACCAAATCTGGTAGGATTTTCTTGTGATGGCAGATATTGTATGTGAGAGCAAGGAACGACAATTCTGCATGTATGTGAGAGCATGGAACTACAAATCTGCGTGGTGATTGGTATAAAATCTCGCAACGTTTCGCAAAATCAACAAACGAGCATCAACCATGAGAAGCCCGCGCGTCGGCCTCACGGAGCCCGTGCGTACTGCACAAGTTCACGTCAAACGCACTCAAAATCATGCGTCTGATCTATGGTCTGCGTCTGAAAAAGTTGGTGGTGCCCAACACTAAAGAAATTACAATTACAAATCCGCGCATTTTAAATCATGTTTTAAAGTTTTCGCTTTTATTATTTAACTCGGGAAAGTACGAATTAAACTTGAAAAACGATTAAATAAAAGAACAAATTGTTAGCATCCGAGTGCTTATAAAGGCACCAGTTTCTGTATAGAAAACAAATACTACCAGGTTGGAAACAAGGTAACAACCTCGGATATGTTGGTTCAGAAATATATTGTAATTATAGAACATTATCACAATCACAGCAAACTGTAAAAAAAGAACCCATATCGATCAAGCTCATCAGTAAATTGTTACGTCGTTTGCTTATATAAAATAATAGTTGATACCTACATTTTTTTCATGAAATACCCTTTCCGAAAAAGGTTGAATTTGAAGACACGCCAATCAAATGCGTGTTAACTAATTATTCTGAAAACACGAATCCAACGTTTTTAAATAAGAATGAATCACCATGTTTAAAAGTATAGTAAAGATTACGCTCAAAAGCAATATTGATACGGGTTCAGATCTAAATAGATGTGTAAAGCCTATAACTTTATGCTAACAACAGTCCACAATAGCTAAACGAAAAAAATCTTAGTAAAAACATATAAAATTCAACAAAGCTTTTTACTTGTAATTGGAATCAAATAACTGATAACTGTACTTAAAGCAATGTCTTCAACAAGACAATCGTATGTCAAAATAACTTAAATCAAGTATTATACAATTGCAGCCATAATAAGTCGCCGTAGTTCAAATGTATTGGTGTGGTAATAATTAAAACGGTTGTTAAAAAGCCAGCCGTGCTGCCGTTAATGGTTACCTACCAAAGGGAAACAACTGAATTGAGTATTATAACTTTAAAAAAAGTTATCCATGCACAAGGACATGAAATACTGAACGAATACACAGTAAAATCTTATACTCAATAAAGCAACCTTAAAAAAAAACAATAAAAACTTATTAAAAAGACTCGTTTACGGACACTGAAATGCAATCAAATAAAATGTTACCCGCCAGCATAATAATACATACATTTTACAGTTTGTTTATAAACATAGTTTACTGCAGAACATTTAATATCAGACTTATTGTAATATATTAAACTATGTAATATGTTATTCAAAATTAAGAAACATATAGTCAATTTATGTCCCATAACGTTCTTGTTGGTCTGAAGTTACTGTCCGACATCACTTAACAAATCATATTAATATTCGAGATTTCCCGTCACCAGATTATCTTTCATTATAGCTATTAAAATCAACACAATCACCAACACATACAAACAACATTTTACTTTTGTTGCCATTTACTGTTTATATCGACCATCAAATGTTATTTTGTAAACTGTTGAATGCAATTGAAATAACTGGCTCCTCTGTTATTAAAATGGTGATTATTAGCTAAACAAACCGTACGCAGTACCCGTGTCTACTTCAAAATCACTTTCGTTGAATTGGGAAACAATATGAGCCGCATTTTGGGAAAACGGGGTTTGTTGCATGTGTGTACAGTTTCATCTCAGATTGACCTGTGCAGTCCGCACAGGCTTATCAGGGATGACGCTTTACGCTGTTATGGAATTTTTCATGTAAATGGAGTCTCTTCTTAACCAATATCCAGTGTATACGAACATTGCGGATTGCACAGGCTAATCTTGAACAACACTTAACGAACATGTATTAAGCCCATGCTTAAAAAGCCCCTCAGAAGAGTAAGGGGTACTTGATGAGGTTGCCGTTGTCCCAGGCCAAAAGGACGCTGTTCCGGCGATCAGACGTGTTTGTGTAGAACGACAGCATGGTGTTCCGCTGAAAAGGCATCTTTAACTCAATGTGCACCTCGCGAAACTCGTCGGCATAGAAATCATAGGTATCCTCAATGACACCAAGTCTCGCGTTATTCTCGTCCTCTCGCACCAGATACAGGATGCCGCATGCTATGAACGAGTTTTTGTATTCGCCACATTTAAACGGAAGTCGCCACACCCGCTCGATCTCGAGAGTCTCAGTGTCAAGTTTCATCGCGTGCAACCACGATTCGCTGTCACGTGGTCGACCAAAGATTACCCATAATCCATTTTCGTCGACGTTTATATCGTAGTAAGATTTACTTCCCTTGTACATATACACGCTGTCATTGTAATGACTGTGCGGGATGCGTACGGCGGACGCAACGTTGTGGAACCCAAGGTCGTACTTGACCACGTTTGGCATGCCAGTGAAGTGATAGTAGAATGAGTTATTGTAAATAGCGTGCTCCGTGCCTTGGAAACGATTGAATCTTAAGTTATACTGTTTGTCCGGGATGCGCTTTTTAAGATTTTGTTCGTCCGCGAATTCTTCCAGTTGTTGGCCTTGGTATTCGCGGGTCAGCCAGTATTTACCTACCTGAGCCGGATCAGACATGAAAGACCCGTGCACGGAAACGTCTTGTCTAACGAAAATGGGAGTTGATATTCTTTTGATTCGACAAACTGAAAATGAAAGTTGCCATTATTTCTTAAATCGTGCCTTATGCATGCATTAATACTGCAATTGTCATTAAGCTTTTTGATTTTATTTCAATAAGCTGTACATCTATATTAGATCAATTTGAACGTTTAAAACTTAAGACTTTTCAACCTGAAGTTCATTAAAAGCAAATGAGCAACAACAACAAAAAATAAAAAACAAATATTTTTTGTATGACTAATAACTTATGTCCAACTGGGTCATTTACTTAGTAAGTTAAAGACCGGTATATACATATATGAGCCGTGCTCTGAGAAAGGGGGTTTGATGCTTTTGCGTAAAGTGTCATCCCAAACTAGTCTGTGCAGTCCGCACAGGTTAATCAGAGACAACACTTTCCGCCTAAACTTAATTTTTGCTAAGAACAGACGTTCCTGAAACGAGAAATATCATTAAAGTGTCGCCCCTGATAAGCCTGTGCGGACTGTACAACCTTATCTGGGACGACACTTTAAGCGTATGCATAAAACCCCTTTTTCACAGAGCGCGACCCATATATATTAATAAATAAACCATTTGGCCATGATTTATTAGCGATAACAAACTCCTTAACGCACTTAATTGAGACACTAATGCTGTAAACACTCTCATATCTATTCAAATAAAATATTCAAACTAACGTTGTAACCAACCGTTATGGGACGTATATGTGATGTTAGTGTCTATACAACCGAGACAATGTTAGTGACAGGCTTAACAATGACGTCACTGTATTCATGCGCTTCACAATGCCGTCATTTCCGGGCGTGACGGATGAGATCGGGCGGGCTCCTTGATCCGCGGGAAAGTTTTCATTCCCTGTAACACAGTATGCTTGTCTAGTAACTACTTTAGTTAGCTCATCGAATTTGTTACGCTACATGCTGGCTGAGTCGCCCTAAGAGCTAACTTGCAATTATTAGACAAATATTAAAGCCTGGTTCATGCAAGGGTTACCAGAAGACCTCGGTTTCAGCTCGGGCGGGTCGGTAACTGGAGTCGTTGGTAGCCTCGGCGTCGTCGTCGAGGGAATTTCTGTCGTCTTCGACGAAGTCTCATCTTATCCACAAATTTAATAATGCAAATACAGATTTAAAAAAATACCCGTGTGTGATTTAGCAATTACAGCAATTACAAACGAACATACATGTACAGTACGTCAATGCTAAATAACGTGAATGATTGCTTAAGGGTCACTTAATAATGTATGCAGCTATTGTATGTGTTTTAACACTTTACCACTTAGATATGTATTTGAACGCATGTGTAATCCATTAGAAAGTGACATTTAATTAAAGGCCTCTCTGTGTAGATCAAAGGTTAAAAGGTTTCAGTTCCAACCCTTAGATACTGATGAGCAGCAAACATCATAAAACCTGAACAGACTGTGAGTTACTCGCAGGCTGTTTTGGTTTTATGCTGTTTGCACATTTCCACTTAGCTTTTAAGTGGAAAAGGGTTTATAAGATGTTAATGTGAACAAACTACTATTCCATCTGCACCAGCTCGTGATGCCCCGTTTTATAGCACGCAGTCTTTTATTTTCGGGAACTCGCCAAACCATTATTAAGGGAGGGTCTTGGCGTAAATGCTACGTACCATTTTTAGAAAACTTGTAATCGGGCTCATTTCTCCGCACGTACTTGTCACCGCATTTCAAGGCTTAAAACAACAACAAACACAATATAATATTTTTCATGTTTCCGTAATATAAACCACCAAATACCTAGCATATTTACTATACCTACATATTCATCTGAGTTTCTTTCTGGGAAAATAGGGCTTAATGCTTGTGCGTAAAGTGTCGTCCCAGATTTGCCTGTGCAGTCCGCACCGGCTAATCAGGGACGACACTTTCCGCTTTTATGATATTTTCTGTTTAAAGGAAGTCTTTTCTTAGCAAAACTCTAGTTAAGGCGGAAAGTGTTGTCCCTGATTAGCCTAATCTGGGACGACATTTTACGCACATGCATTAAGCGCGGTTTTCCCAGATCGAGGCTCAGCAACATTTGGTATGTGCGGATTAACCCTTTAACACTTAGATACGTATTTTGACGCATGTGTAGTCTCTTAGTTAAATTTAATTAAAGACCTTTCTTACTAGATTCAAGTTTTAAAGACTTCATTTCCAACCCTTAGATACTGATGAGCAGCAAACAGCATAAAACCTGAACAAACTGCGAGTTACTCGCAGGCTGTTCTGGTTTTATGCTGTTTGCACATAGCCATTTTCACTTTGATTCTGAGTGGGAAAGGGTTTATCCGAACGAAATTAAATAATGAAATGTGAATGAGAAGGAAAGAGAAGTTAAACTTAACATAGTTTGTGTTCGGACGATATAATTCACATACTCTTTTTATGTGAGCAAATACCCCTACTATTTATGAATGATTTTTTAAATTAATTATTTGTTACCCTTTATTGTTTAATTTAATTATATCATATATGTATTCTATATAAAAAAGGATATTTAAACCTTCATTATGTGTTTGAGATCTATATCTATGCCCATTATTTATGAAATGGCAGACAAACCGAATAAACTTCGATCTAGGAAACCAGAGCTTACTTCGTGTGCGTAGTGTCGTCCTAGAGTAGCATATGCATTTCTCATATGCTAATCTGGGACGACATTTTTCAACTTTTTAAATTCAGCGGAAAGTATCGCCCTGGATAGGCCTTGCGGACTGCACATGCTAATCTAGGACGACACTCTACGTACATGCCTTAAGCCCGATTTTCCCGGAGCGCGGCCCCAACGTTTGGTATCGAAAGTTTATAAAATGACTCATAATTTCAACGACCTGAATCATGTCAACCCTTAAAAATGGTGAGATGAAGCCCTAGTGTATAGTTTAATACAGTTATACTTAATTCAGTTCTATAGTACTTACCATCACAATATCCGGTGTCTCCTTTCTCCCCCTTGTATCCTACCGGGCCCTGTGGTCCGGGAAGACCTTGCAGACCGAAACCTGCAACACACAGCATGCGAGGTCATGTAGTCTTCAGCTGGCAAACGCAGGCCTTTACATTCAAACGTGCACCTTTGTGTTTTTATATTCCAGTTGACAATCATTTTCATTCACCACTTGACTCAGCGCTTATTTAAGTGTGTGCCCTTTATATACGCGTATTTTATCCTTAGGCATAGCAGCGATAAAATCATGCATTATGTATGATTTAATTCGATGCTAACAGGGTAAAGAGATGGCTTTTATTTAACCATACATATCGCACGATTCAATTAAAACCGTGCCATGTGATAAATGCAAATTTTTCACCCCAATCGCGTCTAATGATAAACGATATTTCCAGAACGGACTTTATGCACATAAGCACCAATATGCCTGAACTTTCCAAACCAGGGGAACCACTTTTCTGAATTTAAAAATATGGGTACCACTTAGCTTAACTTTCCAATCATTATATAAGTGTTCTTGTTATGGCTCTGGAGTTATCGAGAAATAAATACAAGACACATAAAATTAACCCATTTATGCCTAGCGTCTAGAAAAAAAGGCCTTGGCAAACAGCGTAGATCCAGATGAGACGCCGCATGGTGCGGCGTATCATCTGGGCCTGCGCTGTTTGCTCAAAGTCATTTCTGTAAGAAATATTCTAAATATAGAAAAATATACTAGCGACCCTAATTTTGGAAATAAATTATTCCAATTTAGAAGGATGGGAGAGTCCACTAGACATAAATGGGTTAATATAAAAAATCAAACTCCTTTTGCTAAATGTTGGTTTACGTCCATGTGCTTTACCAAAATCGTTGGTATATTGCTACATACAAAGGCCATATAATACAATAACAATATTGAATTGAATTGCTACATACAAATCGAGTAATTTTGTAATATATATGCAAACAGTTTAATTAAATACATTCATGCAGACAATCATATCAAAACATAGTTTTAAATTTGTTGTATTTACCTCTGTCTCCTTTCTGGCCTGTATCTCCTTTGTAAGCATGATACAAAATGGAGAACAAATATTCAGTTGAATCGAATCAATAGTAAAATAAATGATGACGTTTAAGTACACCGCTTTAGTTTCACGAAGTCAACTTAAAATACTTAACACGTTATTAACATTTTTGTTATCGCATAAATTTACAAATATACAATATCGCATACAGGGGACATTCAAGATATGGGTAATGTCATGAAAATAAAAGCATAATGATCACTTAATTATATATCGCTACTTATAAAGAAGCATCAGAATGGAGGTAATATAAATGAGATTGAAACATGGGTGAAATGTGGGTACACTGCAGACAATGAAGAGTGTGATAACAATAGAGGATAAGTGAGGGTAGGAGTCGGGGCGGCATTATGGATGTGGGGTATGAGGGCGGGACGGCAAGGGTCAAGACATACCTTTGTCGCCCTTGTAGCCGTTGAAGCCTATGAGGCCACGCATGCCCTTTTCACCTTTAACTCCTACGCCTACGTGTGCAGCATGCAAAAAGATTTGAGCCTCGCTATGTGAAAAGGGGGTTTAATGCATGTGCGTAAAGTGTTTTCCAAGATTAACATGTGCAGTCCGCACAGGCTAATCTGGGACGACACTTTCCGCCTAAACTGGATTTTCATCAAGAAGGGTCTTCCTTCTAACGAAAAATACAATACAAGCGGGAAGTGTCGTTCCTGATTTACCTGTTCGGACTGCACAGGCTAATCTCGGATAACACTTTACGCACATGCATTAAAATCCCCTTTCCTCAGAGCACGGCCCATATAATAGTGCTTATATTGGTTAGGTTAGTGTGTTAGCTAGGCATGTAGCCGCAACTCCTCATTGTGCAATATTTTATAACGTTTTTTTTTGCGGGATACATTTCAAATTATGTTACGTGATGTTATTTGAAATAGATACAGCATACTGATTAATTAATGCTGACTAGGATTTATAAATTATGTTTTGATTTACACTCGATGTATATCTTACTTAGAATTAGCGATTATTTGTTTTTTTAACGCAATCGCTTCATTATTTACTAAAGGTATTTGTTGTCCACTAATACGAGTTATTGGCTTTCTAGATCGAGTTACCTCCCATAGCTTAAAAGCTATAACATGCACTAAGCCCATTAAGTGTGAAAATCCAAGCACTTTCTGTTGTATAATGAAATTAACACTTTGAGTAAAATACTATGTATTGAATATTTCTTTAATACCACCAAACTTTCCTAAAAACTAATTAAGATACTTGTTCTTTATTGATGGTCTGTTTATTTAGATAGGGTGCTTGTACCAACAATGAAGGGGTAATTAAAAGATTCGGAAAAGGGACGACGAACAAATAAGCAACGATAGGCAGATGAGGTAATTGTCCCTGCTTCTACCTGTCGACCCTTTGTACCCATAGTAACCAATTGGACCAGGCTCCCCTTTGCTCCCCTTCCAATATGCGCCTTTGAAGCAGAACAACAAACTCTTTTCATTTTAGATGTTTTAGTTTTATAAGTGATTCGCAATCATTAACTTAACTTTACTCCGTATTATACGGAATCCGGATAGTGCCATCTATAATCTCGCACTTCTTTCATCAAGGGCGACACTAAACACACGAAGCGATACTTGATTTTTTTCTTGACAGTTGCGGCGACGCACGATAGTTTTCTTGTCAGTCGCGTCGACGCACCACATATTTTACACGATATATCGTCTTTTGGGCTACCTACACAAGGGCGATATATCGTGTTAAATATATCGTGCGTCGCCGCGACTGCCAAGAAAAATATCGTGCGTCGCCGGGACTGTAAAAAAATATCGTGCGTCGCCGCGACTGTCAAGAAAAATATCAAGTATCGCTTCGTGTGTCTAGTGTCGCCCTTGATAAAAGAAGTGCGACATTATAGATGGCACTCTCCGGATTCCGTGGTATTAGGATACTAGTTATGGAACTATACAATATACAACTAAACAATTTCTAAATTTGCACAATTTAAAACAGAGATATAAATACGTAAATGTTTAAACAAGAAAAAGGCGCAATCAATTTAGTTAAGAAAGAATATTTTGCTGCACTATATTGTATAGTTCTGAATTTTATATAATATTTTTAAACACCAAGTCATTGAAAAAACATTCCATAAATCAATATACAATATTTAAAAACCATTCTAAATTCTCACTTATAACGAAACCAGTTCTGAAACCTACAGGTACAGTTGTTTCCATTCTGGAACACGCTTCCTCCGGGGTCCACTTGATCCCCCTTCTCCCCCTTGTCTCCTTTCAGGCCTGGCAATCCTGGTGGACCATGAACCCCACGACCACGTTGCCCTGGTAACCCGCGCTTGCCACGCCTTCCACCCGCACCTTGAAGACCATCGACGCCAGGGAGACCTGAAAATTTTATCAATGCCGTTTCGAAAAAGGGATTAATCAGCCGGCAGGAACAACAACAACAACAAAACGCCTAATTGTTAAACTCATAAATCCCTTCAATTAAATTATTATCGCTGTATAAAAACCTCCAATAATGGTCACTTAATATGTCAACACAGTTAATGCCTTTTTTCAATGGAATAAGCATGAGCTCAGTCTTAATCTATGTAATTTTCGTCATTACTATGTTTTTTTCCCACTTTCGTACATATCAAGCGTATAAAAATTAAGTTGTTCACTTTGTATGTGGCCTGACTTTCATTTGGATCGACGTTGTATATTTATCAATTTAATCCAATGTGTAGATGCAATCAATAATTGTAAAGACAAGCTCGACAAGAACATCGCATAGTAATTTCAGATATTTTAGCAGCAGTCATTAAATCTGCTGCAAATACAAAGACAACCAATGACGAAAAGTTAAAAAAAAATATTTATTTTTTTTTTTTCATTTTTTTTTTATTCAATATAATACATACAATGTATACATGAATATATACAACATAGTGATTGTACAAAGCAATAAAGTTCAGACATGTTATACAAGATATGCTAATATGTATTTATTTTTTAAAGAGAAAAGAAAAAAATAATAGAAGAATTGTTATGGAAAATGATGAGTTGTATAAAGTCGGAAGAAAGCATACTGGACTTGTGTGTTTCGTTGTATATTCAAAATGATCTTATAAGATTGAAAAAAAAAACCTACAAAAATATTTTAGAAAGATAACTTACATTAGAGTGAAATGTATATAAGTGGACAAGCATCATGAGAATTTAATCCGATTCCATTTTTGTTCAAAGTTTTGTAATGTGTCATTACTGAGGGCTATTTCTTTCTCAATCTGGACTTTAAGTTTAAAACTATGGATAAAACAATTAAAATTTGGTACTTGTTTTTTGAACTTCATGTTAAAGATGAACAATTTCATCATTATAAGAATAAAATTCACAATATTATTACAATCTTTTGATTTCAATGAGTAAATTCCGAAACTTACATTTAAGAAAGATAATTTAACGTTTAGTTGCTGTTGTTCAAGAAAAGATGTTAAATGATTCCAAATAGGCTGGATGTGTTTGCACTCCCAAAACAGGTGTTCTATAGTTTCGATGTTTTCACTGCAGAAGTCACACAGATTTGAGTTAGATAATTTGCATTTACAGAGGTATTTATTTGTAGCAATAATTCTATGTATGTATTTATATTGAAAATTTCTCAGAGTGCTTTCAATAGTTGCTTTATATGGCATGGTAAATATGTGTTTCCAATTAAGTTCATGTACTCCGAAAAGGACTTGCCATTTATTTTGGGTTTTTGAGTTTTCTGTAGGGTTTTTAATTTGTAGTGTGTAAAATATTTTATTTGTTTTGTTTTTTCTTCCAAGTATATTTTCTACGAATGTTGTTTGAGTACATGGTGTATGATTTGTATTGATTTCAGATTTAATATGTATGGGTATGCTTTTGATTAATGTGTAGTACTTCAGAAAATTATTTGAAGGTATTCCGTATATGTAGCATATATCATTAAAAGAGTAGAAATCCTTAATTCTGTAGTCATATAATTGGTCGACATATTTAATGCTTCGTTCAAACCAATCTTTATAGAAAAACGTCTTATTGTTTGAAGTTATGTCTTTATTGTTCCATAGAATAGTGTTACTGCTTGTTTGGGTTTCTAGGTTATGCGTGACATCACACCATGCTGATAGAACATCAGACAGAAATATGTTTTCGTTTGCAATTTCATGTAAGATAGATTTGCTGATGTTACATTAAAAGAGTAAGGAGTCACCATATTTTTTGAGGATTTTCTGGTAGAATAATTTCCATTTACTTGTATTGGCATTGTCTAGGTATCTTTTAACCCAGCTGCATTTGATTGCATTCAAGAATGAGTCGATGTTCATTAATTGGATACCTCCATTTTCTACAGATTGAATTAACTGAGTTCGTTTTATTTTATCAGGCTTACCGTCCCATATGAAATTAAATATTGCTGATTTTATATCGTTAATAATATCATTTGGTGGATTTGGGAGGACTGTTAATACATAAATTAATTTAGGAAGTGCAAACGTTTTCAATACTGTGTTTTTTCCGATAAGTGTAAGTTTACGGTGATGCCATGATTTAAAGCAGTTTTTAAAATTCTGTAATTTAGGTAGTATGTTTTTAAGAACTGTATCTTTTTCATTATTTGTGAAAGTAATTCCTAACGTTGTGTCTTCATCGGATGTCCAATTAAATTTCATTTCTTTTTTATATAGGACATTACTTTGTTTTAATTTACCTGCTCGTAGCACAGTACATTTACTTTTGTTTAGTTTCAGACCCGATGTCATTCCGTAAAGGGTTAGCGATTCTATTAGGTTATGGAAAGAATCGTTATTGTCGTTTAAAAAATAAGTTGCATCGTCAGCAAATAGGGATTGTTTGATTTCTTCGTCAGGTTCTAGTGATATGCCTTTTATGTGTTTATTTGATTGGATGTGATGTGATAGATACTCGATGCAGATAATAAATAGCGATGATGAGAGTGGACATCCTTGTCGAACCCCTTGTTCGATGTTAAAACTGTTTGAAAAGAAGCCATTGTTAATGATTAAACTGTTAATATCGGTATAGAATAGTTTGACCCATTGAATGAGACTTTCACCAAAGTTCATATTTTCTAAGCAAGAGAACATAAATGAATGATCAAGCGAATCGAATGCCTTTTCGAAGTCTGCAAAGAATATTAGACCAGGATTATTTGAATTGTTGAAATAGTTTATGCATTCTTGGATAAGACGAACGTTTTCACCAATGTAACGTCCCTTTATGAAACCAGATTGAGATCTTGAAATGATTGCTGGTAATACTTTTTTCATTCTGTTTGCTATACTTTTAGTTGCAATTTTATAATCATTGTTTAGTAAACTAATCGGGCGCCAGTTTGATAAGGATTCTAAGTTTTTTCCAGGTTTTGGAATAAGTGATATAATACCTTGTTTTTGTAGCGTAGTTAAGTTTTCGTTGTTAAATGAATAGTTTAGTGAATTAATTAGATGTGTTTTTATATCATTCCAGAATATTTTATAAAATTCGATTGTGATGCCATCAGATCCTGGGCTTTTGTTATTTTGCATATCTTTTAGGGCTAATCCACATTCATATTCATTAAGCAATCCGTCGCACAGTTGTTTTTCCACTTCGTTTAAAGCATGATGTGTATTTTTAAAAAGGGTGTTATTTTCAACATGTTTTCGTTTATAGAGGGTTTCGAAAAATAAACGTTGTTCTTCTAGTATTTGAGTCATGTTTGTTATATCTTTGCCATTGACTACTAATTTGTGTATAGTTTTGTGTTCACTTCTACGTTTTTCAATGTTTGCGAAGTATTTTGTATTTTTTTCATTGTGTTCAACATGCTGTGCACGCGCTCTTAGTATTATTCCATTGAGACGTGTATGATAGATTCCATCTAATATTTGTTTTTTAAATGTTATTTCATTTTCAATGTCGGTGGTATCATTTGTGTTTGTTTGATGCAATTGTTTTTCAAGTGTTTCAATGGTTTTGATGGTTTCAGTTTCAAGTTTGTGTGTTTCTTTTTGTTTAAATGATGTGTTTCTAATTGTTGTGTTACGTATATTTCCTTTAATTACTTCCCATAAGGTGTTTGGGTTTGCATCTTTATTATTTTGAACTGTATTTAATATTTCCTGTTTTATTTGTGTTTGATATTGTGTATCCAATAAGATGCTGTTGTTAATTTTAAAGTATCCTGGGCCTCTTTCAGGTTGTATATTATGCAGTTTAAGTTCAACTAGAGAGTGATCAGTCATAAATCCTGGTTTTATGTTACATGTGTCAATAATGTTGCAACGAGATTCAGATATTAAAAAATAGTCTAGTCTACAAAATATTGTTGGTTTTGTGTTTGAGTGCCAGGTGAATTTGCTTTCGTTTGGGTGTACTGTACGCCAGATATCTATCATATTGTAGTTTTCAATTATGTTATTTAAAATATTTCTATTTTTAGGATGAGTATAAAGGTTTCCATTCTTTTTATCTAATACTGGGTTCAGGACAGTATTGAAATCACCACCGATTATAATATTTTTATCTTGGTTATAAATTATAATGGATTGTAATGTTTCGTAAAATGTGGAGTCATCTATGTTAGGACCGTAAACGTTGATTAATGTTAGTTGTGTTTCATGTATTTTTATATCTATACTTGCTAGTCTGCCAATTATTATTTCGTTAAGGTTATCAACTGTGATCCCTATGTTACTTTTTATTAGAAAGGCAATGCCTTGTTTATTAGTATGTTGTCCACTGAGATAGATTTCTCCGTCCCATTCATCTTTTAAGGTTTGTGCTAAAGTATGTGTCAAGTGACTTTCCTGTATTAGGCATATACTATTTTTTTTTTCGTCTAACCATTTGAAGATTTTTATGCGTTTATCTTTATTGTTTAGCCCTTTTACATTTAAAGTACATAATTTAATCATTTAAAATGATGAAGGGTGTTGTAAATGATAATGTGTGTGTGCTTGTCCTGTTGATCTTTATTTTTTTTTAAGTCCAGTTGCTTTCTATTATAAGAGATAAGATATCCATACATACAAACAACGAAAAAAAGAAAACACAAATTATGGAAACAAAAAGATGAATATTCCATAGAAATGAAGAAATAAAAAAAATAATCACAAGAGTAAGAGAAAAATAATAAACGACTATATTCACTAAAGTGAACATTTTAGGGTATCCTTTCGACATCTAAAATGAACTGAATAAAAATAAAAATAGCATATACAAGTCAGTAAATATAATCATAAATCACTATTTCAAGAAAATATTTAATGCAAACAACTGAAAGAAACAAAATACTTAATTATTTCCTTTTAGTCATATGTGGAGTTTTAATAATTGAATTAATCATAGTGTATTTATTATGTTCGTGTGTGTATGCATGTGTTCATAATTTTATTTCATTCATAAAAAGTTCCCGTACATTGTGGCAACCTAGTGCACGCTAAATTGCCGCTACGGTTTACCAAGCAAAACTATAATATAATTTTAAACTGTTTAGTATGTATTAAGAGACGCCACTCTATGGCAGTCTAAAACACGAAAATCGAAAGTTTAGACAGCCGTAATGGCCTTTTTTTTAATGAAGTGTCTATGTATGTAACAATAATATTTTCAGTGGATGTGTGTATGTATTTAACAAAAATAGCAGTGTATAGCGTGTATGTGTCTGCGCGCGTGTGTGTGCTCTTAATTGTGTATGACTGTGTTTATTATAGCATGAAACGACCAATAGCATATTGTCAGCTCATGAAAAACTTATATATCTAATAGCATTGCATTACACAGTATACTATTAAATTTGACGTGACTACTGTAGACCTACATAAAACATAATCTTCAAACGCAAAAAAAATGTGTTCTTTCAAAGTAATAATACGTACAAGGCGTAACAACAACAATGTGTGCACATATACAGTACTCATGTATACAATCGCAGCAATTAAAGTAAGAACACGTACAAGGTGTAACAGCAACAATGTGTACATATATTCAGTACACATGTATACAATCACGGCAGTTAAAGTAAGAACACGTACAAGGCGTAACAACAACTATGTGTGCATATATACAGTTCTCATGTATTCATAAAGCCTGAGTAGTGCATTCGCTTAAGATACAATAAAGGTATTTATTAGTAACAATTAAATACCAATTAAATACATTTGTTCATGTAACGATTGTTCGAACTTTATGTAGTACACATATAATTTATTTAATATTTAATTTATTTATAATTTATAATATATTTATTATTTAATTTATAATGTTTTCGTTATTTATATGTTAACATGGTTTGTACTGACAATTGTACCATACGCATGTGTTCATAATTTTATTTCATTTATAAAAAGAAAATCCAGTACATTGTGGCAACCTAGTACACCCAATAATAATAAATGGTAATATAAAAAAAACACAAAAAACTTCAATACAAATATATTGTATTTTCTAAAAAGTCGCACAATAAAGAAGAGTATAAAAATACAGAAATTGTTTGCACAACTTAAATATGACTATTTCAACAACAGAAAAGCAAAACATAACAGCTGTCAAAGTGTTTTCATAAGCAGACGTACAATGCATTCACCCAACGGATCAATACAAATAACCCATTATATTATCAACCGTTAGCAATCAACCTCACATAAAAAAAATGCATATTCCCTGCCTACCACTTGTTTTAACCGTTAGCTGTGAACGGGTTATTACTCTAGATATTAGAACGAGTATATAATTTGTGGTTGATGTACCGTGCGTTTAAAAACTGTCAGTACAGCTTTAAATAGTACTTGTACTTTTTTTAGCGTAGCTTGTGTATACGTTTACTTTTTATTAAAGTTGAGGTATCTAAAAAAAATCAAAAACATTGTTTTGACATCTATCCCACAATAATTGTGACACGTTGTAATGGCATTAATAAGTAAATAATCCAATATGTTTTTACAAACATGTATGTTATTTAATTTATCGTTTATTGGGTGTTATATTAATTAACTACTGATATAGGAAAACATTAATGTTTTTTATGTATGAGCTGTTTACATACAGTTTTTAAATGCCTGCATACCAAAATAGTTAAAACAAGAGCTGCGTTTGTGAACCACAACGCCCCCTATTGTGCCGCTTGGATTGTGTATTTTTTTTTGTTTCAAACATATTTAACCAGGATATATGTGTTATGCATTTCATACTTAATAGGAACAGAACTCTTTCTTGCTTACTTGGAACTGCATACACGTGAGACAAAAAGAAGCAGTATCGTGGCAAATGGTATTAAATGCTGTATTTTAAATATCTTAAATTTGATATCATTACATATAAAAAAATACAATTTTACACGGGAATTTGCATGATAAATCTATATACATGTAATATAATACATATTAAATAGAAAGGTACTTATTTTTTCCGCCTCATGTTTTAACAGTGAGAGGGGAAACAAAAAGGCAGCGAATCCTGCATATTTTCCAGTAAATTAACACCTAAATCAATACTCAATACATACAGGGTTGTGATAAGTATTTATAAAAAAAATAATTCCAATATGTACATATTTACAAGTATATTTTTGTGTTTTGACCATGTTTACTTTATATATCAGGATAGAGAAAAAAAGGTAGATTGTAAACAACGCTTTATTTGTTTATTACAGAAACAGAATTGCGTTTATCATAAATTTTATTATACTGAATTACTTGATGATGATTAACTGACACGCCTGATTACAAGGGGAGTAACTGCGTTGATAAGTAGTGCACGGCAAAACTAGGACGTAGCTACAACATATGTGCAATTGATAAAAGATGGAAGAAAATATATTATAATTATTTCACAAAAAGACGACCGCAATATGTATAGTAGAACAGCTTAAAAACTACACTTGATTTTCGTTCAATATTAACGTAAAATCTGTTCGAGAAAAAGAGTGCAAAAAGAGTAATTTTCATAAATTCAGTGTAATTATACATTCATTAGATATCAATATATAATACAAATCGGTTTAACTGTCAATTTTTTCTTCTTATTAACCGTCTAGAGTTCGCCTGGGAGGAGGTATTGAGTGATTCGGAGTAAGACTTTCGTGGCCAAGGTTTTGATAACCAGTTTTTGTAATCCGCGAAAGCTATTTGTGTGGCGTGTTAATTTCCTTTGAAAAGCGCGTAGATTTTCCCCTCAAAGGACCAGCATTTTTCGACGTTGACACTATCTTTAAGTCGCACTGATGCCAGGATTTCAGCGTTAAGTTTTGTAAGGTCTTCGTTGACGAAGATGCCGGTGCCTCTGAATTGCTTAGCTTTTCGTAAGATGTCGACTTTCGTTTGTCGTCTCACAATTTTTATAATAATAGGCCTGTTTTCGGTTGGTTTAAATTTTCCTAATCAGTGGGCGATGTCTATGTCACTCGGTGTTATCGGTATACCTAGGTGCTCGTTTACGAGCGATACTATTTTCTGTGTTACGGTGCTTGATGACTGCCGCTCTTGATCGTCTAGAACGTCAGTCATTCTGATGTTGTTTCGTCTACTATATTGTTCCGTATTGTTTTCGAATTCATTATGAATGGCGGAAGTGCTTTTTTCAGTGTGTAACATTTCATTTTTGCTTTTAAGTTCCTCAATTTGTTTGTTCTTTTCTAAGACGTCATTTTGTAATTTTTCAATGTCACGTTTTTGCTCAAAAACGCTTCCGTCTAGGATTTCGAGTCTTCGTAGAACGGTCCCAAGAAGTTTCTCCTTTATTTGCTCGACAGTTTCCTTAACAATTTCTCTAATGAAGGAAGAATCTTCTTTTGTAAGAACTTTGGACAGTTTATTATTTATTTCCTCTAATTTTTTTTCGATACATTGCTCAGATGTCATATTAGTTTCGTTTGATGCACTTTTAACAAAGGTTGACATTGTTTTTTGTTTCTTGGAATCCGGTTTCGATTTTTTCTGTTTGTTTCTATTTAGGGGAGTGTTTTGTGCAGCATTATCTTCATTTTCAAACACCGTACTGTCCAGTATACTTGCTTCTGCATTTGTCGTTTCGCTTGCAGTAGATGAGTGTTGCCGTTTTTTCATTTTGTTTATAGAGCTGCTACGGAGCGATTGTTATAAGCCGATAAAACACGTATTAACGGTTAATATGTCTCTTTAATAAATCGCTATAGCGAGTCCTTCAAGCGTGACGATTCGATCCGATATGTCAAGCGTGACGAGTGACCAATAATGGTGACTGCTTTGTAATACACCTGTCAAACACCTGTTACGCTATTCCCCGCCCATAACTCTGATTGTGGAAAAATCTGTAAATGTCATTAAAATGTCAAAACCTGTGCGATTGATACATACGATGTAGAGTCCTATATATCCAACACATATGCACTTTCTACACTTTTCACACTTATAGCATTTTGACACTTCTGTAATACACTTGTAAAAACATCTGTAACGCTATTCCCCGCCCATTTTTCTTACTGTGGAAAAACTGTAAATGCCATTAAATGTCTAAAACTGAAGATTGATACATACGACGTAGTCCAATATATCCAACACATATGCACTTTTCACATTTTTCACACTTTTTGCATACGACCACTGACTGTATATGCTATTCTAATTTAAATAAGAATTACATTTTTTGCTTTACCACTTGTTAAAAAAAATAATGTTATGTTACATGTTTAAAAAAATAATGTTATGTTACATGCACAAAAACTTTCAGTACAGCCATGTATTCATTTATTATTTAAATAAAAATTAAACATAAGCTAAGATCGTACATGTACCTGGCGGCCCGCTCGGACCATCTGCTCCTGGCTCCCCGATGCGACCAGTCAACCCCACGTCTCCCTTCTCACCCTTACGACCTTGAACAAACATATACACATCGCTCTATGAAAAGGGATATAAATGCATGTGCATCATCACATAACAATCGAGTCTCGTTGTTCATTGTGGGAGAACTTGACCGAATGCATGTGCGTAAAGTGATATCTCAGATTAGCCTGTGCAGTCCGCACAGGCTTATCAGGGACGACAATTAACAACTGAACTGGATTTTCGTAAAGAAGAGTCTTTCTATGAACGAAAAAGACAATTCAAGAGGACAGTGTCGTCCCACATAAGCCTGTGTGGAATGCACTGGCTTATCTGGGACAAAACTTTACGCACATGCAATCTCCGATGCGACCAGTCATCCCCATGCCACACTTCTCGCCCTTTTGATATTGAAGAAACACAAACACACCCACAATAAAGCTGAAGCATTAAAGCAAAGATGTAAATACCGCATTATGATAAATAAACATTAACTTACTATTTAGATGCATAAACACGCGGGTTGATAATAGGTAAAACAACGAAACTTTACTTAAGTTAAACAAACTTCAGTTACATTTATAAATAATAAACTTAGTGCGGTTTCTGCAAAGTTTCTGTTATTAGATTTGTAAGTCGCTGCGTGTGCTATTCAAATCCCAACGCTATGAATAATGTTTTATCGCGTCAACATTAATTGCCATGTTCCGTAATTAAAGCAAAGTGTATGTCCAACTCACCGTCAGTTCCGGGTACCCCTGGTGGCCCCATGTGTCCGGGATGACCGGGCTGGCCAGGCTCTCCTTTCTCCCCGGGAATCCCTGGAGGACCGGGTGGGCCGGAACCCGGGGCACCTGAGAAACAAGTAGCCTGTATACTAGAATGTATGTTAACGCAATACCTCCCGTTGCCCAAGACCCAGTCCATCTAGTCTAGAACCAGTCTTACTACATTTTTTCAGTGACCTCTAAACATACAAGATAGTTCCAACGTTCTTCATTATCAGCAAAAAAGCAATATATATTTACTACAAGCAACTATTATTTGATTGGTGTATTAGAAGCTCTATATACTTTAAAAATGGTTAACTAAAATAGTATATAAACAAATCCGTTCTTTGCTTAAGCTAAGTTGTTTCGACGCATTAGTCTGGTTTTCGCGTTACTAACAATCTTAAACTAGGATTTAACGAGGTAAATACGGTCAACATTGTCTCAAGGGCCTCTGTACCATGTCTGAAGACTCAAACGTGTCACATATACATTCTCCGTTCGTAATACTTAGATGCTTTTTTAGATGGTCGCTTTAGCGACCGTCTAAAGTGCTTAGTGTAAACTTCAGGTCGGTACGGCCTAGGTACGCGGAGCCCAATTCCCGCTTACTACGCGTATCCGCGCAAGAAAGAGTTGTATAATTTATGCAAGAGGTTTGAGTTCTCCAATTATGTTTATTCACAAATGGAAACATTATATTAATATCGTGTTAAATGCAATAGTTTCGAATAGTGTTTTATAGAAAAGAATAAAAAACAATGATCGTATTGTACGTGTCGCGGAGGAGATTGTTTATGAATGATTAAAATAGTCCACTTTCTGCTGCGTCTGCGTGACGTAGTATTTTCGCTCATCTCATTCATAAATCTGAGACTGGCGATAAACAAAGGGGAGTCCGGGTGAAAATATCGCACTAGTATAAGGTTACGCTTGTTTATATTCACAGGTCTCAATTAATAATACGTTGACCACGAGTTCAACAATTATTACAGGGATACGATAGACAACATAAAAAATTGTTTCATTATCGCTGAAACTGAATCTTAAAAACCATTTAAATATAACAAGAATATTCTCTAAAAAATGTAGTCTTGCTGTATTGAAATAAGGTTTGGAATTTTGGTTTCTAAATAACTTAATTCAAAACAAAAGTTAGCATTGTCAAACCACACATCAGTGTGTGTAGATAAAAAATATACTACGGGAGAGCACTTAATATGTGTCCTCATATGCCTTGTTATGAGTATCTTTCTTCACTATCGAAATATATCGTATGTTTATATTTGATTTAAACGCAGTTTTCTTTCGACACATTTAAATCACACGTCAATAGCGCCGTCATGCGAAAATGGGTTTTATGCGTTTCGGCAAGCGTTTGTTAAACCCAACATGTGATTTTGCGCAGTTAGGCCATAGGCGATGCTGTTCGCTTTAAAATCACTTAATATGTTATGTTTCTCCTTACCAGAAGGAGAGATAGCTGAGTGGGCTATTTATATGATGGGCGCATATGGAATAAGACCCATTTTCGCATGACGAGGGTCATTAAAAATCTCATTGCGAATTGAAAATGCAACATTTAGGAAGAATGCCTTTTGATTCAAAATTGAATTCAAAATAGCAAACTTGTTAATAATGGCAGCCTATCAACACATTCAGGAATGATTTCCAGACGTGCTGACCAAGTACGGCAAACATTGTGGTATTATAATTAAACGATTTTCTCTTATCGTGACACTATACTATTTCGCTAATGATTGTTTTCTCATCTTGGAGGCGAAAGTGAAATTATGCGAGATGGATTGTAACGCGTAATTGTAACAGGGCCACAATTTGTGTCGTTTTAGTATACAGAGAGTAGTCCGGAATTCCTTACACTGAACAGTGCTACATCCTTTGAATTGAGCACATACGCAGTGATGTAGCAAAAATTCAGAGGTTGTATCTCGAATCAGCTTATTAAATATTCGAAAATATTCATGCGTGTCTGTTGGCGTTATGTAAAAGTCACTAAGATGAAAACTGAGTAAAATAGCGACGCCTAAACGCGCATTAGTGCTCTATACCTATGTTTATGTCAGCGTTGTTGACACCGTGTGAACTGCTCGGGTAACAAGTAAAGCATAAACAGCAATGTCTATATACTGTTATTCCTCCATAAACAAGATACGAAGATTATTGTATATTTTGAATTTGTATATGGTGTCAAAAATCCAAAGTTTTGTACACGGAACTTTCATTATGAATTTATATTCTTGGTGAGATAGTCATTTGATATTAGAAAAAATATTCCTTTAATATGATGGTGACTGCAAATTTGCTTTATATTAAGTTCTCATTACCATTTTCATCATACTTTCTATGCTTTCAGAACTCCCAAAAAGCATGTTGTTTTTATTTTGTCTTATTTATATCTATGAAATAAAAAGGATGATAAAAAGTGCACACAAAACTCGACCCGTGCGCTATGACACACACTTTTTAAAGTTGAATGGCGTGTGTACATTTCAAACTTGCGATTGATTTTGAAAAATGAATTGCGTGTTAAATTATGCAATAGCGAACATCTTCAGTGCCTTCAGCACTTTGATTGAATTACATGTCCTACGCGTAATGTATAAAGGAAGTTCCTAGAACAAAAACAATTTTCTTCATGGCTCTATTACATAAAATAACTAAAATTATTTTTAAAACAGCACTGTTAACAACGTAACCTATGGTTGCATTAATTTGAGATCTTTATAAATTATCGGAACGTATGAATACTCTCATATAAATGATAACATGTTAAATGAACAATAGCTGTTCTTATTTATTCATATTCCACCAGCATCTCTTTGTTGGTAATTGTAAAGAATATTGTTTGCCTAAATGGATGTAGCAATCTGTTTGAAATTACTTAACTGATCTATCGGATATTACATTTGCATATTCATGACATTTATTTCCGTAACATGAATCTAATTGAAATACGAGATAGGATCTCATTAACACAACAATACTGCGCCCTAATTATATGCAGTTGTATAGAGCACTTAATTGGTTACAATTCCGGGCAAATTTAACCCATTTATGCCTAGCGTCTTGAAAAAAAGGCATTTGCAAACAGCGTAGACCCAGATGAGACGCCGCATGATGCGGCGTCTCATCTGGGTCTGCGCTGTTTGCTTCGATGAATTTCTGTAAGAAATATTCTAAATATAGAAATAAATATACTAGACATCTCTTATTTTGGAAATAAATAAATCCAATTTAGAAGTATGGGAGAGTCCACAAGGCATAAATGGGTAAATTGGTTACAATTCTGGGCAAATTTATCATTTTAGGGATTGAGATCAAACGGAATGGCTGAATGGTGGAGATGGAACCTGTTAGTTTGTATGCCCCACTCGTTTTAACTTTTTTTTTAACTTTTTCTTTTCAAGAAACCACCTTTAAAGAAAAAATCAATAAACGCGGAAATAGTCGTCGCTCCTTAGCATGTGCTGACAGCGAGAATCTAATTGTTCAATACATTGATTCGTTCACATCTTGTGTATTATTTATTATGCTGCATACAAACGCAATTAAACATGTTAAAAATAATTTTATTATTTCGTTGAAGCGAACGTACGATTATGGTTAAGCCTCGCCTGTTTTTATACAGTTCCTCATTTTTGCAAACCGTGATCGACTAAACTGCTATCAATAGTTGACTCAATCATTTGTTAAATGAAATAACTTGATCAATTCTTATTCATGATTTAATTACACATTGTTTTTCTCTCACCAAATTTATTGTAGCAGAATAATACATCACGCTTAATAAATAGTGAAAGCAAATGTTTCTGTAGATATGATTGTAAACACGTTAAGAACGATCACATTTACACACTTTGAATGTACACAATAAAATTAAGATACGAGTATCAATAAATTCAAGAAACATACTCTTTGAGGAAATTCTTGTAAACAAAAATCATGTTTTAAACATTTTCGTAAGGCGTGTGACATATTGCTTTAAGAATACCGCATAATACATGCAGCGCAATATTTTAAAAATAATATTTAATATAAATATAGACATTAAATTTTAATAAAGACGTGTCAAATGATGACACGATTATTTATCTTTAATTGTGTAAATAACTTTTCCCTAAAGAGCACGCTGAATTCTTGTACGTTCTGAGAGAAAATTTTGCCCGTTTTACGACTTCAAATCAGCTGATAACATACTTAGAAATATTCATTTAATAAACAAAAACCACATAACTTATTCGTGTTAAATTATTTAAACTCTTGCATGGGTTTCAAGTACGGTATGGCAATATATCATAAACTTAGCAAAAAAATCGTGTTTTGTTTAACAAGAGCTAATATGTTGTCTAGAATATGTATGTTACGTATTTAGTGATAAACCTTATAATTGCTACAATAACATCTGAAAGTATTGCTGTAATACTAAACACATTAAATTAATATCACAGGATCTTTTCTTATCTGCACATGTGAAGGTTATTATTCGGATTATTGACGATTGGAATATGCCAATTTTGTAATAATGCATTGTTATGGTATAATAAAACGTCTCGAAAATAAAATTACTGGCTAGATACGGGACTGGGTCATTAATCGTGAGTTACCCTAAAAAACAAATTCCAATCATCATAACACTATTATTGAGCAGGTCTTTGGAAGAAAACGGCTTCACGTATGTGAATAGCGTGTCGTCACAGTCCGCATATTCATAAGACCTGGTTTTCCCACAACGCGGCTTAACAATGATTTATTTGGACAGTTCTCTGTGAAAAAAAGGGTTTAGTGCATGTGCGTAAAGTGTCGTCCCTGATTAGCCTGTGAAGTCCGCAGTCCGCACAGACTAATCAGGGGCGACACGTTCCGCTTTTATGATATTTATCGTTTCAAGAAAGTATCATCTTAACAAAAATCAAAATTAGGCGGAAAGTGTCGTCCCTGAGGCGGAAAGTGTCGTCCCTGAGGCGGAAAGTGTCGTCCCTGAGGCGGAAAGTGTCGTCCCTGATTATGTTGTAGGGACTGCACAGGTCAATCTGCGGCGATACTTTACGCACATCCATTAAACCCCCTTTTCACAGAGTACGGCACATCTTCATTTTAACCCATTTATGTCTAGTGGACTCTCCCATCCTTCTAAATTGGATCAATTTATTTCCAAAATAAGGCATAAAAAACACGCTGTGCAGCAAACGACCAGCTTGTTGGCTTTACCTTTTATTGAATTTCATCACTTTACTATGGAGCCCCGTTCTGGGAAAAAAACTTGGCTTAATGCATGTGCGTATAATATAAGCTAATATTAGCCTGTGAAGTCTGCACAGGCTGATCAGGGACGACACTTTCCGACTTCATTGGATTTTCATTGAGCAATGATCTCCTTTGCAACGAAACATTTCATAAAATTGGAAAATGTCGTCCCTGATTACCATGCACTGACTGTACCGACTTGGCTTGGGAGACGCTTTGCAGACATGCAATAATCATAGTTTCGGAAAGACACGGCTCAATTCGTACAGCTGCATGACGTAGTACATTACACACAGCCTGAATCTTACCGGGTATTTGTCCAGCACATCTTTCGTGTAACAAAGTCCAGCAAAATTCGTCCATATTCTGAAACGATATTAAAAATACTAAATTTTCATTTAGGTAAGATATTTAGAAAACATGTTTATTTTGTAAGTCATCTTTAATCCATGTCAATGATCGCATTTGTCAATTTTCAGCAAGATAAAATATAGCATTTGATGTGATATTCGAAGAACATATACTAGTGGAAAGGGATTGGTTTGTCATGCCTACCCCTACCATAAAAAATGATTAATTTCAAACTCGTATCGTATAATTATCTCAAGTGCAATAAAAAAATCACAAATCTGCAATACGGCTCCGTCATTTCGTTCAACAATTACGAATTGTGGTGGCGTGTACCCACATTGAGAATCGTCTCGGGAGACCAGCAAGAACAGTTTCGTTAGAAAAACAAAAATTGCACTGTCTAATTACAAAGCGTGGTTTTACATGTTATACTCAATTGAAAAGCAAGATGTTGCTTCTGTGTTTTCTTTGTTTCAATAATTGACATGTTTGTATTATATCAAATACTTTTTTTTTTGTAAAGTACTCCTACGCTGCATGAATGTGTCTGAATATGTGCGTATCGACAGGCAAGGTTTCTTGAAGTGTATAATTAAAGGACAAATCAACCCGTTTTTTGGGTTATTCCAGCGACTAGAAAAAGGCCTTGGCAAACAGCGTAGACCCAGATGAGACGCCGCATGATGCGGCGTCTCATCAGGGTCTGCCCTGTTTGCTTAAAGGAATTTCTGTAAGAAATATTCTAAATATAGAACTAATTATACTAGACATCCCTAATTTTGGAAATAAATTGATCCAATTTAGAAACATGGGAGTGTCCACTAGGCATAAATAGGTTAAGGACAAATTAAAAATGCCAACCTTCTCCACATATTAGTTCAGTAATAGCATTTCTTTACATGTTTGAAGTTGACAGTCCTGAGATGTGGTTTACACCAATTGGGATACATTGATACACGTCAGTACATGAAACGAATACGTACGGGATAAGAATAGAGGTGCGTTTTATAATTACAAAAATATATAAGCAAACAAAGCTTCTACATATTAATTTAATCCTAAAATGGACTGACGATACAATGAGGTGATATACGCGAATTTAATAACAATATTTTGTTTTACCAGAGAAGCCTAAAAATGCGCTATTTTGTCGAAAGACAAAAAGAATATTAATACAATATAAATCAGCATTTATGAGTCGCATGTGTCATGTTGATGTCATGTTGTGTTCCCTTGGGATTAACCCATTTATGCCTAGCGTCTAGAAAAGAAGGCCTTGGCAAACAGCATATACCCAGATGAGACGCCGCACAATGCGGCGTCTGATCCGGGTCTACGCTGTTTGCTTAAAGGAATTTCTGTAATGTGACATGATTGCTAGCACAAACTGGGGATACACCATGGGCATACTGGCAAAACTCCGACGTAGTTCCATAAAATGTAATTCTGTGTGAGCTCCGTAGCAAACGGATGTCAGAGTAAATTAAACAATTATATTTTCCGTGATCCAAAGTTGTTAAAGAAATACATTACTGCCATTGTTTGGAAATAATATTAGCCATGTATTTTTTTCATTGGAAATTCGATGATATTTAAAAGGTATTTATAGAAACGAAATGTAGGTACTAAACGAATAAATGAGCCGTGCTCTGTGAAAACGGGGTTTAATGCATGTGCGTAAAGTGTCGTCCCAGATTAGCTCGTGTAGTCCGCTTTTATGGTATTTTTTGTTTACAGAAAGTCTCTTCTTCGCAAAAATCCAGTTAAGGCGGAATGTGTTGTCCCTGATTAACCAGTGTGAACTGCACAGGCTTATCTGGGACAACACTTTACGCACATGCATTGCACCCCCTTTTCACAAAGCATGGCTGATATATTTTGAAGAGGACAAAAACGCTGAAACCGAAAAATTGCAATGCATGTCTTTTATCTTTGCAGTTTATTGGCAATTTGCTGAATTTGTGTCATCTTACGATTAAACTCTGAGAAACAACTGTATGAGAAAATATTGTATTATTCAATAAAATGCAATGATATCACACTCAATTGTGCATTTTTTGTAAAATTAATTTTTGTTTGACAACATGATTCGCGTTATCTCACAGGCAAAAAGACGATGAATTATTATTTTCTTGAGATATTTATTTAAGACAATGTCCACAATTACATTTATTTTCCTCCCTTTTAATTATTTAGTAAATTGTGATTTATGAACGAGATAAAACCATTTATGCCTAGCGTCTAGAAAAAAGGCCTTGACAAACAGCGTAGACCCAGATGAGACGCCTTATGATGCTGCGTCTCATCAGCATCTGCGCTGTTTGCTTAAAGGAATTTTTATAAAAATATTCTAAAATTGGAAATAAATTGATCCAATTTTGAGTCCACTAGGCATAAATGGGTTAAACAGCTGACATAAACGAGGCATACTTGAGCAATTGTTTCATGTATGTGCAAGAAAACATTGAACATGGTAACCTTACATGTGTAGAAGTAAATGTATATAAGCATGTTTATCTGAATTTTCAACAATTCTTTAAAACATTCTTAAATAATTTGTTTTAATTTAATCTTAATAATATTTTTAGCGACATTTTGTATATAAAATAATTTGTTTCATTTACATATATATTTTTTTGAAAATGATGTGTTTAAATTAAACTTTGTAGTGATGCCAAATTTAATAGTTTTTTTGCTGCATTTTTTAAAGTCAATATGTTTTCGTTGCAAATTCAGACATTCACGTCGTGAGGTGCCTACAAATAGCATTTATCTTTAATCTTTTGATAAATATTGATAAGAAGCAAAAATACACTAATTTTTCGATAATTTTAAGAAGATTTAAGAAAGTATTTGCTTGGTCTGATATATTGTTGTTGTAAATAATTAAATACACGTTTTCACTTTTCTCTTGTTGATTGTATCTGAGACGTTGTGATTTACATAAGGTATAATGCCGGCTACATTTTCACTCAAGAAATAATTTTTAGTATACGCACATAGTAAATCAAATTAACATATAAAAAGTTACATATCTTAACACGTTTGATTATCCTTCATACCATTACAGTTATTGCTCAAACCTTTGTAAACTGATACACACAAATGGAAATTTGACAAATATACTTCCAAAACTAACAGATGAAACAGTGAAGAAATAAACGCATTAATCATAAAGTGTTTGCAATAATTTACCCATGGTAACACTTCTACTTTAAGTTGTTTTCTCCCAACATAAAATTATCAATTATGTATTCATTCAATTCAAATGGACTCAATTTAAGAACAATGAATATTGACGACGTGTTGAAATAGATAGAAATAGATAAACAGTTGAAACTAGGGAACTAGGGGATATATATATATATATATAAGCCGTGCCCTGCGAAAGGGGATTTAATACATGTGCGTAAAGTTTCGTTGTAGATTAGCCTGCGCGGACGGCACTTGCCGCTTTTGTAAAAAATTTCGTTTAAAGATAGTCTCCTTGGCAAAAATCCAGTTTAAGCAGAAAGTGCCTACCCTCATTAGCCTGTGCGGACTGCACAGGTTAACCTGGGACGACACATAACGCACATGCATTAAATCCCCTTTCACAGAGCGCGGCTCATATATAAATGCCATATTGTATATGTCATTTTTGCCTGGCAGTGTACGACAGTGTATTTGAGTAAAGTGTTGAAATGAAGTTATTTTTACTTAAAATTAAACATTTTTTGACATATTGAGAGATGTTGAAATTGTGTTGTAATTACATTCAGACAAAGTTTTTCGCATGAGTCTTGTTTGAAAATTTTAATAATTAAGACATTTCTTTGATAGTATATGCAATTAAGAAAGGCCGATGAAACAAGGTTTTATCAAAACACTGAATACTAATCAATGTCGTAAATATATCGTGAGCGTTAACCCTTTGCATGCTGGGAAATTTGTCGTCTGCTAAAATGTCGTCTGCTGAATTTGTAAAATAAGCATTTTCTTCAATTTTTTTTCAAAGAATACTATCAGAATAGCAAACAGTTTGGATCCAGATGAGACGCCACGTTCTGTGGCGTCTCATCTGGATCCAAACTGTTTGCAAAGGCCTTTAAAATTCGGTTCCCGCGCTGAAAGCGTTAAAGTCCAAGAGAGACACAATGGCCGAATCACTACAGAACTTCTTCACGTCTCCCGGGGAGTGTGTCGCAGACAAAAATGGAAATTTCTGTAAACATTGTATTCTTTAAATATGAAAATACGGATAGAAGCTTCGTTTGTGTCACCATTATTTATGCAGAGTTGCAAAGCAAAATCTGATATTTTTCATACTTACCACTAAGAATATTCTTTTGACAATTCGTCGTCTGTGAGATATAATTTAATAATGTAATTTTCATGAATTATCATTGATTTAAAACCCCAGAAACATTTTTTTCAATTATTTATATTTACGCAGACGCTTTGTTATTAAATTAGTATATTTAATGGTATGGTCCACAAAGGTGTTTACTTTTAGTACTGTAGTACTGTATTGTAGTCATACAGTATACTAAAACCATCAATAAGAATTACAATATTATACAGTAAAAAGGTATAAATTGAAATGTAATTAATGAAAAACTTAAACATCCAAAAAACCAAACATATGATTAAAAAATGACGTCTATATGTCCTCACAGGCTAATCAGAGACGACACTATCCGCTTAAACTGGATTTTGCTAAGAAGAGACTCTTTGAAAAACGAAACATATCATACAAGCGGAAAGTGTCGTCCCTGATTGGCCTGTGCGACTGCACAGGATAATCTGGGACGACACTTTACGCCAATGCATTAAACCCCATTTTCAAAGAGCAAGGCCCACGTGCTTTCGCCGGTGCGGATAAGCAATAACACGCTTGTGTTCGTGTCATTTTTGCTTATTATCAGTTAGCCATGATGCCCTGCCCTGAGTTCATTCTTTTAAACAAATACTGGATATTGATAAATAATATTTTGTCTGTAAATTTGAGCCATCTAATACCAGATAACGTATGAAAACTCGTCTCATTGGAATAAGATTTTTGATTATTTTTTCGTATGTGATCAGAGATAATAATGTTTCCATCTGTTATAATTGTTAATTGTTAACAAACGCCGTTGGTAATTTTAACTTGATGTGGTCTAACAACTCGATATTTCCCAGAAAAATAAGCAGTTTATTTTTCATATCACTATGTGCATTATATGTAACTACCACAAGGGTCGAATAGGTATACAGAAAAATACAGTCGATATTCTCTTTAGAAAAGAACGAATCTTTATACTGGTCAACTCTGTAAAGTATACAGTTTTCAAACCCTTAATTTAGTTTAAACCTATTTATTTTAGCTAGATGCCTCAGGCTTATTAAAACGCTCTCGAGTCCGTTTCCTGGGCCTATAGCTAGTACTTGGTGTCTTTTAGGGAGATCTAAAGAACGCTCCCACAGTAGGGATCGAACCCGTGACATCCCGGTCGCTAAGCGGACACCATATCCATAACACCACCTCAACAGCCCTTGAGCCTTCTTAAAGAAAAAAAAATGTCATGCGTTCAATTAATTCTTTCTTGATGTTTTTGTGTTGCTCAAGCGTCCTAATATCAGGATTTGTAATCGCCCGTTAATCGGATTGTCCGGCGTTAAATTTAGACCGCATTGTGGATGTCCGTTTGAAGATGACCTCACATGATTTACCTGTGTTCAAGTTGTTAATTGATTGCCAATAAATATGCAGTTTTTGCGATGCTGTAGGGCAATATATTAAATAAGATTGACTCATGTGGTTATGTTATTGTCGATTTACGAGGTTATGATAATCGTTGATGAGACCAAGTAAGGCATGAGGTCCGAGAACTGTTACGGGTGGTATTCCAGAATACCCAAGGGAAGGTTCATTTTGCTCTCCACCAATAACTGAATGGACAGGATTTTCCGTTAAGTCGCATGATCCATATATCCATATAGAAACATTTTCAGAATGGTGTGCCATTGCTGGTCTCAATAAGCACTGATCTGATTTGCTCAACCAATATATTTTGGTACATGTAGCCTCGTTTCAACAGGGGCTGGACTCTAATCAGATCCCGTCTTCATAACTTGATATATCGTTTGGAGGGTTTGATGTTATATTTATCTCCTCGAGTCTTTTTTGAGGTCCGTTCACTTTCGGCATTAATGAACTTTCATTGAATTTATGTATGACAGTTTATAATTTGCTTTAAATCGAAACATACGATATTTAATAAATCTGTATACAAAACCAATGCCATACATAATAACGACATTTGTGTCTTTTTGTTTCGCTCGGAATCACATTGTTGGAATACGGTATGCGTGTAATCGCGGATTCTAGTGAATGCTTTGAGAATTATTTATTTGAGCAATCATTCAAAATCCTGTTAAGTTTATAAGAAGTAATGCCAATGTTGTTTTGTGTCTATGTAAATTGCTTGGTAAACATTCACTTAAGAATATAATGTGAATGGTCATTTAATGAAAGTTATAGGATGAAACAAATGCAGCCCGTGTTATTTTGCAATGCAGGGACTATTTAATGTGTTTGCATGAAATATTATCTTTATTTTTATTGTAAGCATCTTCGCTGAAATAAAACTTTAAATGTTTGTTAAATGTCATCGTTGGTGTTTATAAATTACTGTTCAATTAAATTATTACAACCTGACTGAAAACACTTCTAAAATAAAATAAAATCTCATCAGAGTTACAATTAGTCCCTTAATAGTTGATACTTACATTTAAGTGCCTTAAAATCTTTATAAGTGTACCGATTTCCGAAAAAACAAATATGCTTACAACTTGCTAACTTTGTGTAAATTAATCATTGACAAAGCGTAGAGCCAATTGCTAACAATACAAATCACTGTGAGACTGATAGATGTCCAAACACACGTATATTCCCCAATATTTACAGTTTGAAAGTCATTGCCTAGGCTGATACATTGTTCAGTACACGTGGCCACTTTTATCTTGTAGATTTATCTATTTTACAATATATTTTATCATGTACAATACAATTCGTTTAGCTATATTTTCCATCAAGAACCGACGCGATATTAATCAAACAAAACACTTCAAGGTTACATATCTTGTCATCATTAAGTTATGCCATGATTCTTTTATGGAAACAAGTCGAAGTCAGTTATATTGTTCAAAACACAAACGGACCAATCATCGATCGGCTCAACGCAAACCACTCATGTTTACGTAGATAGCCTTGCAATAACTTTATATAAAACCAGTAAAAACATCTTAATTATCAGATATATTCTGAAAAATATCAGTTGCACTTATTCAAGTTCTGATGAGAAAGTTGTTCCCACAACTTTTAATTTAATTTATGCTGAAGAATTTCGCTTAAAACTGGCATCTATGTTAACTTTCAAAAATAAAGAATACATTTTTGCAACAATATATCGTATTAAGAAAAGCTGCTAAATCACTGATTTACGTAAGATTATAGACTAATCCAGTTTATGATATACTCGTAAATGAGATAAACATTTCCCCATAGTTTTATTATTTAAGGATACATTTCCACTATGATTTATTATTTTTATTTGTTGCAGTGCTCATATATAGTTTATAATCTTCCAGTCAAAATTTGAAACACAAGATCTCCCCCGTCCTTTGAGACACGCGACACAGATGAAACGATAGCAGTTCCTGTAAATATCGACACGACTGTACGCTTATAATTAGATTAGAAAGTCTCACTGAAATGGCCATCTGTCAACAGAGAGAATTAGAGAAGTATTAACGTACGAGTATGACGCACATTATGTTGACCTTGCTCTGTGAAAGTGGGTTTAATGCATGTGCATATAGTGTCGTCCCAGATTAGCCTGTGCAGTCCGCAAAGGCTAATCAGGGACTACACATTTCGCTTTTATTTTATTTTTCGTTTAAAGATAGTACATCTTAGCAAAAATCCAGTTTAGGCGGAAAGTGTCGTCACTGATAAGCCTCTGCACATTTCGCACATGCATTAAACCTCCTTTTCACAGAGCACGACATATTTTATGTTGATAAGGAAAATCCTTGTCATGCCGATCGTTATAACAAACTTATGTCTTTTTAACATGGTATGACATTTTACAGCAATGTTCGATCAATGGCAAATGGCTAGTTAACGTTCTAGACGCGATTAACAAACACACACGAAAAAGAAAAACAAAAAATTGAAAGATCAATTCACAGAATATAGGGTTCAAACGGTTGCAAGGAGCTCCAAACCGCACACTTGGAAAAAACTATAAACAAAGAAATGTTAAGTGTAAATTATATTTAACCTAACACCATTACTATTCAAATTAAATATCGATAAAAGAGAATACCTTTCAATTACATTTCCATAGAACTACTTGATGCTAAAACCCAGTGCAACATAATTGTGACGTTTTTAGGCACGATGAAATGAAACTAGCAATCAGCAAACATCAAAACGTTTATAAAATTCTCTTTATTTATTGTCTTTAAGTGCGAATGAAGTGTAATTACTACAACGATCACAAGCACATTTTTCAAAATATAAGAAGAGATATTAAAAGAGTAATGAATATATATGTACTGAACTGAACATCAAAGATTGCTTGACTTACTAAGTATCGAGAATGAGTGCGTGCCAACACATAGTTTATAAAGAATAGCACTGGCTATGACCTCTTGACGGATCAAATAAATTGAGACTTGCGTTTCCGCTTCGAATTACAGTTACATTTGTCATTCGGATTTATTTGACTTAACGTGTTTGCACACATTCCGACTTAAAACAGGAATTGTATGAAACACCCTAACTAATAACAAAATGATCTTCGATATGGACAAACGTCGTAATGAAATATCAATTTTACGTACTATAATGACAAACATATGATCACCATACGAAGACAATGAATAAAAATAACCTAGTTGGAGTATAAAGTCATAGCATATTTTAAGCAAAAATGTTATGCAAATATTGGTCAAAATATATTATTCCCGTTGAACACTCTAAACTTTTATGTACGCCTTACAATATGATAACTTGAATCACTAGCTTCCTTAAACGTTTTGTTGAAAGGGATAAAACTTGTACAATAACCGTAGATATAAGTTACCGAATAAAGAAAAACACAGAATGTGACGTCACGACGAAAATTCTGAATATGATGCCATTAGACTTGTAAAAGATATTTATGTAGGAGGTCTGTAGACGCTGATATACATCAATTTATCATAATCATATATCATAATGTTGATTTTCTGTATGTATTAATTCTTCATATTGAGTGGTTATATTTTAAAATAGTGTTAATACTTCTTTATATGTTGTGAATGAAATATTACACTAAATCCAATGCCCATATGTTCTATTTATAAAACGGTTAATATTTGAAAGCATATTTATGTCATGTAGATATGTCTTTGTACAACGTGGAGTTATCTTCATAAGATGGGTTTATCTCTTTGTATTATGTGGTTACCTTGTTTCGTTTTATTATGTGTATTGTTGGAACGAGACCTTAAAAACTTCAACACTTATACAATTGATCTGTATAGCATTTATGGATCGATGCATTGCATTTATTTCTACTTCATTCCAAACCGATTAATGAATGTTTCCATCAATAAAACGATGGAATTTTATTTTGAATGTATACATGTCTTAATATTAAAATAATGTTGATTGCACGTAATTTCATATTTGGATACGAGTAACACTGAACCTAATTGTGATAAATCAAAGTATACCGTAAACTGTACAATTTATCCTAGTAGGTACCGACTTTTACCAAAGATGATCGTGAAATATTGAAAGTAACAAACATCAGGATTTAAACTTTAATAACTTGTATTGTAGTGCCAATTTTAAAATACCAGGTTAAAAAGCATAGTGAATGAGAAAAATTTTAAGTCCTCAAGGGCCATACTTCGGAAGTATTTTCGTCAGCCTGGCTGGTTATGAAACTTGGTCGGTACTATATGCCAACAAAAATGATCATCATGTTTTATAATGATCACATGTAATATTTGGACGCCACCCACTAGCTGATCGCACATTATATATCCCGTTTTTAATTGACATTTACAATGTATGATTAAACAAGATGTGTTTGTGAAACACTATGTCTCCCGCATATATTTGACCTTTGACCTTATAGGATGACCTTAACCTTTCACAACTCAAAATGTGCAGCTCCATGAGATACACATGCATGCCAAATATCAAGTTGCTATCTTCAATATTTCAAAAGTTATGGCCAATTTTTAAGTTTGACGCATACCAACCAACAGACAGGGCAAAAACAATATGTCGCCCAGTACAGACTGGGAGACATAAATAGAAAACTATAATGCCCAAAACATTTTGGAATACAAGCACTCCGCCGAACCCTGAATAACTATATAAGCTTATTATGTTGTGCATGGCAAAATACGATTTGTAAATTGAGAAACTTGCAATGGTATCATGAAAGCTCAAGGTTGAGGTTTTGGTTGCCGCTTCAAATTATAGTAATAATTGAAATGCGAATATTATTGATGACACATTTTCACCCATATTGTAACATGGAATAAACTGTCATCTGGAATATTAGCATAATCATTTTAAATGTGACAAATGTCTTAACAGATAATTCATCGAAACATGTTTGCAAAATGATTTTGAATGTGGCCAATATCTTCACAGATAATTCATCACAACATCCAACCATAAAAAAATAACATCGATTTTGAAACAGTCTCTAAAAAACTTCATGCATTCAGCCAGCTGTGCACAAAAGAAAATGTAAAAATTTACGAAAGATCACCAAACACTGTTGTGTTGATTGATTTAGTTTTGTACGGTTTATAATTTTATAACAAGAATATTACTGACGTTTTATGCCGATCACAAATGTGTCCCACTTTTTGTATATTTGTAGAGACGTTTTGTTACATATTGTAGTGTTTTTTTTATATTTTTTGTCTGCGCCTTCAATGTATACAATTGTGACTTGGATTTCCTTACATTCGAATGAGAAAAAAAAACTTACACGAGGGAAGGAAACAAATTGAAATGACGTACAAAAAGCAAAAACAAACAAAAAAATACGTTTATTCGTTTGCCAGATTCTCAAGTCAGAGTTTATCAATAACGTAGAAAATACAAACAAATCGCATGTGATCAAGTCAAGCAAGCTGATGTTTACATTTTGGTAGATAAAGGGCGGAACAATAGTCTGTAACTACGAAATTTCACTGTCTTTTAGAAAAGTTAAAAAAATGCTACAACAATATTTATTATACCTCCTGGATTGTTTTGGTAAACAATTTTGACGGATATGTGGGGGCCTTGCATGCTTTTTGTTTATCATAATATAATTATAGATCATATTCTTGAAATGCTATTTTATAATTTACATTTTGCACATCACGAAAAACGTAATTACAAATGTCGTAGTGACACATACACTTTGTGCATCGAATGGAACACATATGTTTACGCTATGAACTGTAAGTGTAGTAAAATTCAATGTCAAATTTATCTAATGGAATTTGACGTTAATACATAAACCTAGTTCTAGTGGCTTTGCAAAATTAAACATCTAAAACATTTGGTCCATATTTATAATTGATATATTTCAAGGTATGAACACAAGTCTTGCGGTATAAACACCAATAGCAAACTGTATATATAAATCTTTTGATGTACACTGCTTGTATTTTGTCAATAAAACACAAACAATAAATAAATGTAATTACTGTTACCAATTGTACATCATTTTTTATTTCCATAATACATCAATGTTTTTTAACATGCAGAGCAGCAATGTGAGCGCAAATCCTACTTTGACGGTTCAAATAAATGTTGAGACGACTTATATAAATTCACGTATTGTTGTACAGCTATTTTCGGGTGACCTTTGTACTGACTTGAAAGCGATATCTTGGAGTACAATTATCTTTCTGATAAATTAATTTAGTTTATCGAATCTACATTGATTATACTAAGTGACAATATGCACTTAAACGTTGATTCTTTGTATAATTATGTTGCTCAAGAACTCTAGTGAAACAAATGCAAAGTGTGTTTTACGTTTGTATGCTTAACTCTCGCGTGCTAGTGTTAAGGGTTAAAGAACATTTTACGAATTATTTTATGGCCCGGGAATTAATTTAAAGCTTGTTTTAAAGGTTCTCACAATTAAATACTCATCATGTAAATAAGAAAGTAAATTATGACTCATTGAAACTTATTTTGATGCGATATTGGGGAAAAATTCCGTTTTGAGCGACTCGACTATACTATTTCATGCATTTGTGTTTGTACCATTTGCTTTTTTTATTGCCAGAACTGTTTAAATCATGATTTCGCTCATTCTAGAACGCTTTTTAAACCAACACACAGATAGGTTTTTTAAAGGACAATCCCACAAATAAATCCAAGAGAACGTGACAAGAAACCATAAACATCGCAGAATTGCCATATGTTGGCATAGCTTAAATTGTGTTATCGAAAATGCCCTGATATTACAAAAAGTGGACAGAATTAGCTGGTTATTTTTCAGTGTACTTTATCACTGTATTGAATCATAAATATCAGACAGGGGTTATCGGGTCATTGTCATACCAACTATAAACAAGATCAAGTACTGACAGTACTGGTGTGACGATGCTTGTGAAGAGGATTGATATAAAAGCATCTATTTAAGTTTATCTACATCACCACAATTGTGTATGTGGGTACAAACATTTTGGGTAGGAAAATATTTGGGTACGAAATTTTGGGTACACAAATTATGCCACCAACAAAATTGGATACCAAAAAAGATTTGGTTACGAAAAAAAAATGGGTTGGAAAAAAATTGGGTACGAAAACAAATTTGGGTACGAGCAAAAATTTGGGTACGAAAAATGTAGGGTACGAAAACAAATCGGGGTACGGGGAAGTAGTACCCGTGGGGAACTTGATCCATTCAGCGAAACTGGGAGGCGGGTTACATTCTCGATCAAATATAACAAGAAATATCTTTAAAAAGATATTCGACGTGTATTTTCTGTACCACTTATCTTAAAAAAACGTTCTGTTACAGTAAAACGTTTGTGGGTTATATAATTACGTTTCAGCATATAAATTCAAAACTTGGCATGCTCTTTAATTACACCATGCTCTTTAATTTCACATGTGTATCATACCAAACTTTATATTTCGTTGTTTCCTTTCCTAAGTTAATGATGCTATGTGTACTAACGTGATTTCACATGCCCATGTTCATGAACATATAATTTTTCTCTTTTGATGATTGTTTTTTTCTCTAATTCAATAAGCTTAGGCATGTTTGTTCGTTAAGTACGGCAATAATTTCATGATGATTCCCGAAAGCAGGTATGAGCCGATAGTCGTAAGAGAACTTGAATACGTGAGTTCGCCCATGAACACATGGTAAGGTTAACTAAATCCCCGCGATAAGACCTTATGTGTGTTTAAAACGGGAAGAGGACAACGACAGCGAGCGAGGCATGGTATAGGGGTGATAATCCTGGGTATTGGTTAGGGTTAAGGTTAGGTGTCGGGTTAGGGTTAAGGTTAAGGTTAAGGTTAAGGTTAACCCTTACCCAAACCCGACCCATAACCCTAACCCTTCCCCCTATCCTCTAACCCCCGATGCGCATAACAATACCATGCCTCGCTCGTTGTCGTTGTTCGCTTCCCATTTAAAACATCAAACAATATCCAACAAACGAATGAATTATCAAACATAGTATGTGCACTGATGTGGCTCTGTAATTTCTGTTTGAAAAGTTTATTAAATATGTAAAAATGAGAAAGCACGCATTACAGCGAGTTTCGCAGAATGTCCTACTGGTATTATGCTGTTTATATACCTTAGTCGTTACAACGTTTACAAATGGCAGGTTCGTAATAATTCGATTTCTGTACACTCATGATCGCATTGAAAGTTAATTATACACGTTTTAATTCGCAATTTATTTACTGAATTACGACAAATGTCAAATACAATACAGAAAATTCATAGTTGTTTCATTGATTTATAAACATATAATGGATTGAATATAACTGATTCAAAATTAACGTTTTCAAACTAATATTAAATCTTTTTCTCATAATATGCTGTCCTATTTATAGCTGTATACCTTTATCAATGATAATCAGCGAGGTATGCCGATTAGAAAAATCGAGCTATCCCAATCGGACTGGCTCGTTTTTTTACATAGGTCGCCATTGTGAAGAATTTTGTCATGGTATGATAAGTTAGACGAGCTGCTTCGCAGCATCGTCAAAAAGTATATCTCCGGAGAAATTTTGAAAACCCAAGCGACCCTTACTGGCATATAATTCATTTATAACGAATGCATTAACGTCTCATATTTTGTCATATCATCACTTACATGTTGAATCCATTTTCCGTCGATGTATAGTGTCTTGTGACAGGATTTACACGGTTTACACATTGTTCTGCGTACAAATTGTCATTGAATAGATGAAACTTTGTGATACATGGATAAGACTTAGTTTGGATTGGAATGATTCATATTAGCATGTTCGTTCAAAGAAAGCAATATCATTTCAAATTAAAGCATTACGAAGTAAACTACAAACAGTAAATCAAGTCGATATTTACAAAATATTGTTTAAAGTTTTAGTATACATATTTTTGGTGCAAGGTATGCGTGCACTGTTGGCGTGAAGAGATCTTTATAACATAACTATGATTGTTTTTTATTCGGATTTCCGTTTATTGCACACGTTTGTCAGAACTTCGTATTTAATAGCGACTTTCTAGTATAATTCACGTGGCACAAAGTATGTACTTGTAAAAACATCATAATATAAAAAGACTGTTTGTACATCTATACCAGATATATTTAAAATATTTCTGCTCGATAAAACACAAACTGACAAACACAACCAAACATGAAAATAATGTGAAACAAGAACCGTCGCCTTCTTTCGATTGTCAAATTAAATAAATCAATCAACAATTTTGTCAAACATGTAATATTTCGCCAGGTTATTATGTTTAAATACATAAGCAATAAATCAAATCCAGAAAATAATATCAAAAGAGAACTTGTGTTTATATCCGCTTTTTGTATAACAGAACACCAACAATGAGCATAAAATGATTGAAACTTTAGATACCGCCATGGAACGTTCATGTAAGTCGATATCAAGGCTAGGTGAACACAACTAACCCAATTATTTATCAAAATTGTACATCTTAACAAAAATAACTTCTGTAGATAAATCACTTACTTGCAATTTAATAACTTAATTGGCCATATTTGTTTTTATACTTATAACATAAATTCGATTTGCACGTAACGTTTTTGGAGTCGTGTTTTTACTTTCTTTCTGCATGGTAAATTATTACTACAAAAACACTGGATGTAAAAAAAACATAAATATGTAGAAGCATATTAAAATCATTCGTCACAGAATGAATCTAGGTGAAAATTTAGTAACACAACACACGGCTGTTCAGCCTTCGCTAATGTCATCCAACTGATACTTCTCGTTAGTCACACAAGTCAGAGACTGCAAGTAAGTCAATCTGAAGTTTGATTTAGTTCGTTTCTTACTTTAGTAACTCTCTCGTTGCAATGTCTCCAGTAATACTTAATCCACCCATCAAATATTTATGAGTATATTGTTGATATTTATGTTCCATGTTAATTTAAGTTGAGGAAGTGTCTTTAATGACGTCACAAATAAAACATTAAGGAACAAAATGCCATTTCCGAAGGCGTATTTTTAATATAAAAAGGCGTGTCAAGTTTTATCAACGCTGTCATATATAATTGTGTAAAGGGAAAACACTTTGCAGATATAACGATCTTGATGTCACCATCCACATCTACGTATGACGTATGTGCTACACTACGTAGGGCCCTACTATTTAATGATATACTTATACAATTATTCAGTTAACCTTGCATTTTATTAATATTTTGCATGTATTCATTCCTGTTTGGAAGTCACCAATACTAGAAGACATATGCGATAAATGGAAACATTTAATTGATTCATAAATTTTGATTGTATTGCGCTGAATTGAAAAAATCAAATCTGAAAATCGTTATCATAAATTGTGTGAATTGATGATATTAGCATAGCTTAATTAATAAACCAGTTGTCTCGCCATATTACCAAATGCTAAGCTTCATTAGACGTACAGCGTCATCGCGTGATATGGTTCAAGTAAAGCAACGAGACGTACATAGTACTAACTATTCATGAAATGTCTGGATAAATAGGTTGTGTCTCAATTACTCAAACCACTTTTACTTTGTAAACCTATTTGAGGCATACAGAGAGAATATCATTTCATTTTCTGACAATTAAATTAGTATTTAAGGGATTTATATTTTGAACGATATAATATTAAAAGGGTTGCAGTAGGTGTCTTTATCTAAAAGTACTTATTTTCTGAATGGAGGGCCATTTTTAAAGCTTTTCTCATGCCTCACACTCCGATTGCTTTTGCCTACTGAAGACATATATTCCATTACAATTACATGTTTATGGTTATTCGAGAATATATGTGATACATAAATAGAAAAAAAACTGTGTCATTAAAAATATGCAATATAAGGGTCTAAACATTTAAGAGTTCCATATTCGATTTTAAATACCATTGGACTGCATTCACCTTTCGAAAAAAACAAAACAATTCAAACATAAAATGAGCGTTGAACTTTTACAAAGAATGCATCTTAATCTAACGTACTTTAACCGTCAAATAACCGATTTGGTTATTGAATAGATGAATAGATCAATTCAAAATTTTCAAATTAAGGAACGTAATAAATCTTTTTTTTACTACCACTGTGTTTTATTGCACTACTAAATTGTAGACATTCTTCACACAGTCGGTGATGTACAGATTGCATGTCTCGTTTATTTTTCTTGACGAAGGATATTTACTGATAAAGTTAAATGCGTCTTTCCTATTTACGAGTAAAGTATTCATTATACCACAACAAAGTATGCACATTTTAGTCCTACAGTAATAATTTGTTTCTTGTTGTGAAAGAAATACTAATTCTGAGTTTTATAAAATAAAAAATTCTTCAAGTTTCATGTTATGTGTATAAATTAAATGCTTTGCACCAGTTTATTTTGTGGATGAGTACAAACGAGTACAAATGCAAACCTTGTAATATCATTTTAGAGTTATATATATGTATTGTTTAAGTTAATATATGACTCATCAATCTTGGTTCCTACTCAAAACGTGAATTATTGAAATGTGTGTGTAGTAAAAAAGACAGGGTGTATTTAAACATGCGAAATAATAATGTTGTACAGACATTTCGCAACTTAAATAAACTTAAATTGATGTATAGAAATATTATATAGAGATCTTTTTTATTTATATCATTAATATTATATTTATGTACATTTGTAAAACCATAGCAGCGTGTGACTACATGCATTTGATTCAAAACATGCGTGCCAGAGTTGTTTAAGTTAGATTATCTTGATCATATACTTGTTCAAGATAGCTGAAAGCATCAAAAAGTCATTAGACTTGGTTACAAATCAACCTTTAAAGTACAAGTATGTGTACAGTCTTGCTTTCTACTTCAATTGCTGCAAGAAGGCTTTCTTCGAAATATGATACCCAGGGGCAAGACACCACTTATTTAAACTGTATATATGAAATGCAATTTTACTCTTGTCAAATCGATTATATTATTGCAAAACTCCCGCCATATATTTATTGATATATATGGCCTGATGCAACCAATCATAGCAAGAAGATTTGTATTCAGAACAGGTCAGGCAAAATATAACTCGATAACATAATTGATTAGACGTTAAAATTTCATAAAACCGATGGCGAATAATACGCAGTGTACACTCTTTATTTTAGTGAATTATTTACAAAGTTGAATCACGTAAGTTTATCATCACAATGTTATCTTTGACAGACAAGTATAAATCAAATTTGTTTTTATTTCTCTTACCGCTCACTTTGTTATGATTGCCCGAATGAAACAACTATTTATAAGTTAGGTCTACTAAACTAACTGATATTTAAGTTTCAATGATCTATGTTCTGTTTATACATAAGCAGTTGACAAATGTTTCGCTATCTGAGACACAATTGCGAAACAATAAACTAATGGTTTACTATGAGACCAAATAAAATGACACATTTAACATTCAAAAGCAATCCTGTAAACACTTATACTTTTTTGAAATAAGGTTTATTAGTTTGAAGTACATATATGTAGTTTGTAGTTTCATGTAGGTGTGAATATAAATAGAATGTATATATAGATGTCAGATACTCTGAGAAATATAATTAATCCCAAGTTATCAAACCAACTGGCATGTAATTCATTTATTACAAGATGGATTTCCATCTCATATTATGTCATAGTATTCCTAGTCAATGTTATCAATTTCCCGTTGATTGGTTGGGTATTGTGAAATGATTAATACGATAAACACATTGTTTTGCGTACAATGAAAAAATTGTTATATATTGATGTAATACTTATTTGGGATGGCGCATTCCAATAAATATAAGTAGTCAGAAGAAATAGTTGTAATGAGTTTTAAACATGACTGTTTTTATGAACACAAATTTAAACATTTTAATGGGTAACAATCGAAACACGGAGTTGAAAATTAACATGTAGCTAAAGCCATAAAAATGCATTATTTCGACATAGCACCATATTATTTGGTTCTTTCGAAAATAGATTCTTGGTACACGACATGCGTGCAATCACGACGTTGCGTAAAAGTTATGATATATTTTATTATTCTATATCCAATAAATTCATCCAATGGGCATTCTTCATAAGTACCACGTGACCGTCCAATATATTCCGGTATTGGATCCAAAAAGTCTGTATTTTTTCCATATTGGACAGTTGAGTACAAGTGCACTAAGCAATTGTTTTATAACGATAAAAGCCGTTACCGAGAAAAAGTATCCGAATGTACAATATTCGATTCACACAGGCGATATTTAGAATTGTATTTCTTAAATAAATAAATTGGATAAATGTTAGTAATTAAAAACAAATGCAACAGCAAGTGATATTGTTATTGTTTGAAAAACAAATGCAACAGCAAAACAAAAACTCTATTTTATTAACCTCAATGACAGCTTTAATCCAATGCTTATAGCAACACAGTTCAATGATATTCCCTTCCATTTTCTGTTCTTCCGTCCCTTATCGAAATGTATTTAAATCCACACTTTCTTTGATAGCGTTTGTATCCCATGCTAACCATTCTGACCCAAAACACGATTTACGAATTCGTAATCCTGTCGGAGCGAGTTGTTTTATTCCTATCGAAGTTAACAGTTATGCATTACAAACACACAATCCGAAATACGTTTTGGATTCGTTCGATGATTTAAAAAATATTATGAATAATTTACTGTTAAACACAAACACGTCCATAGTGATTAGTGTTGTCCCTAAAATGCAGAAAGTCTTGTTTATACTAGTATGTTTCGTCAGAGAAATGACGTCACACGAGATACGTCATAAATTGCGTAATCAGGTGAATGAAAATAAAAATACGGAAAGCTGGTTTGGTAATATATTTTAAAGAAAAAACAAAAGAGCGTTAGAAAGGGATATAGAATAAAAAGATTATTAGACGTTTAAACTGTACAATACGTGATATATTTGGACTCGCACACAGTTTGAAGTCATATTGGACTCGCCTAACGGCTCGTCCAATATGACTTAAACTGTGTGCTCGTCCAAATATATCTCCGTATTGTACAGTGAAACGTCTAATAACCTATAATTATAGATGCCATATTTTATTTATATGTAGTAATGCCATCGATTGCCAGGAGATTGCTTGTTTAAGTAAACTGCTTAGTAAACAAACAAATTAAATTATAATAAAGAAGCATGCACGATAATGTTTGTAACATTGTAGCCACTTCAGTTGAGTTTATATTATTTTCATGTCTATGTTTTAAACATTTCGGACTTCTGTTCACATGTTATTCAAGACATATTAAGATTGTCATTAAGATGAGTGATTTTGGAGAATAAAAGAAGATTCACAATGATTTTCTATTACATATGACGGCGATTGATCAAAGGAAAACGCAATTACACAAAATGTATTGAAGCATGAGGTCAAGACAGACGCTATTTCGAGTAAAAAAGCACACAACCAAATTGATGTAACAAATAGCGTCCTCGAAGTAATTTTTGGTTAAGATGTGTCGCAAAAGAACTCATATGTTTGGTTAACACATACGTAGTTTGTACGTCAATTTTAACAATTGTAGCCGGTTTTAATGCAGCAGTTGTATTTTTAATCCATGAAATGCACCAGTACCCTGCACGGCGAAATCTCTATAACTGACCATATAGGCCATAACATAAATTCGATTTTCATCACAAGAGACAATGAGCTCACATTAACGAAAGATTTATTCAAAATATATTTGGAAAACTAAAAAACCAAAAAACATAATTAGGTATCCAAAATGTCAGCGAAGAATAACACTTTCATTTCATTGTTTTTATCAAATAAAGAGTAAATAAAACGACCTATGATACTTCAAACATTTGTGTTTACCTTATATTTATTACACTATTTATCATTCCTACATCTACAAATACCGCTTCATTGAAAATTTCAACACAAGATATTACCTCTTTGCTACTTAACCCTTAAAGCGCTGGAGCTGAATTTAAAGGCCTTTGCAAACAGTTTGGATCCAGATGAGACGCCACAGAACGTGGCGTCTCATCAGGATCCAAACTGTTTGCTATTCTGATAGTATTCTTTGAAAAAAATCGAAGAAAATGCTAATTTTAGAAATTCTGCAGACGACATTTGAGCAGACGACAAATTTCCCAGCATGCAAAGGGTTAAACATCAAACTCCCGTTTGAACCCGATATGGCTGTGCATCTGTAAAGTCTTTCTGCTCGATATTAATCCTTTGCATGCTGGGAAATTTGTCCACTAGGCATAAATGTGTTAACTAGAATTCAAGTTACATATAAAGGCAATCCTTAAATAATGAGTGATCGACTTCAATGAATGTGGTTCGCTCAAATGAATAAAAGTTCGGCTAAAATTAATAAGTGATCGACTAAAATGAATGAGTGGACAACTAAAATGAATAAATGATTGGCTTAAATGAATGAATGCTAGACTTGAATGAGTGGTCGTCTAAACTAAATAAAAAAAATGACTAAAATGATTTAGGGATCGAATGCATTTAATGAGTGCTAAACTTAACCGAATTGACGATCCACTGAAATGAAAAAGTGGTCGACTAAAGTGAATGAGCGATTAGAATACATGAATAAGCTATCAACGAAATTTGCACAGTACGTGTTTCTTTCCAATATCTAGGTCAAGGCAATTTTAAAGATACCACTCTAGCAGCCACACTTTTTTTACCCAACATGTATGAAATTCAGTCAGACTTTTTTTATCTTTACAATAGTATGCCAGTATGCCAGTATGCCAGTATGCCATGTTTGAATATGAGTCACCTGAGTCCAAAGTTGAGGTCACTTAGTCAAATCTAAGAAAAAACACATACCAATAAAAGCCACTTTTAAAGCTAAGTCTTGATTAAAAGATTGACATGATGTTTATCGAAGCCATAATTGAATCTGGTTCAAGTGGGGTCAACACACTAGGCGACCAAGTAAAGCATTCACTACCTGGTGTAGCTTGAAAGCAGGTCAGCGAATTCAGGCCACCAAGTGTTCTGTATGATGTACGCCTTTAACTCAATCTTTCACAATGCAATTGTGTTTTTGTTCAATCAATCAAACACGACAAGACCGAATAAGCTAAATATATGGTATAAACCTATTGAAGTAATACATGTTCAATATATGTTTTCTGTTGACATCACAAATACTACAATAGCAACGGAGTAAATGATTTTCAAATGTATGTTACCTGACAATTAGTCCTATATTGTATCCAGACTCTTGGATTGCCCTATATTAGTATATTAAAATGAAAACATACCTCCCTGAAATAGTGTACCATATTTCACTCGTTACATCTCTGTTATCTTTTCATAATTAAATTAATGCTTAACATAGCAAACGTGTTCATAATTACGTATGCAACACCAGAATTTATAACATAATACTTCTACGTAACGTTCATTTACTGTTTACACACACAACCTCCAATGTGTTTCTATATGAAATATATATAGTTGAGCATAATGTGTTGTTACTGTTTTTGTTGTTTCTGGTGCTATTTATTATCGACAGAAAGTGACATTTTAAATTATACGAATATGTCCAGATCGTACTTTGCTTATGAAACGTTGCAATTATACCGATTCACGCAACGATTTAATTCGAGACTTGACCATGAGCTTATCTTAATAGATCGTATCGTGTATAAACAAATCTTTAAGTATATCTTATCAATCGTGTTAATTGTGGACCTTTTTAAACGGTTCAAAACACCTACAATATATTCGGCCAAAAGAATTCATTTATTAGTTGAAGTCGTCATATCAAATCCTATTATATCATTACAAAGCGCGAAAATCTTATCGTTTCTTACACATCGTCGTGATCGCAGTCGACCGTATATATACACAAACGAATGAATGGCACGTTTCTGTTGCATTCTATTGCATTATCTTAATTTTGTACATAAAGATTCTAGTTTTAAGGACTGTATTTATATAATTCGGTTCCAGTCGTGGCTATCATCGTGAATTCGAGCGGCGAAGGATATTGAAAAATATATCGCTATCGTAGCTTTATCGTATCGTAGAGGCGCGAATTGATTCTTGATGAACGTAGAGTAACGTTCTACCTCGTGCAATAGCGTATTCGCAGAACCAGTTCGTGGTGATTGTGAAGTATAGAGACGCAGTTTTTAAATAATAATCACCCCCACACCCCCAAACTGACTGAATTTGTCAAATCGTGAACCGATTCAAATTGAGCCAGAACACGCATCAAATGTCATGAAAGACTTAAATCTCAACAAAATCGGTCTTAAGACAAACAAGGTGGGCTTCAATCGATCATATGCTTAACAAATGTACTAAATACATTAGCACTGCTTTTTCACATAGTTGTTTATATAAAATCTCTTAACTCTCATCATGTATTCAAACTTCTAAATGTACACCAATAATGTACCTAGTATACACTTATAAGAATGTATTTATTATTACGCGGATATAGTAAAAATTAATAAATATTTATAACAAAATAATGAATAACAAAAGATCCCAGACTTTTGTGATCATGTTTAATTGTTCATCAACTTACCAATTCGAAAATTAATTCAATTATCCGGCGTTCTTTGAAACAATTGAACACACTTTACGCGAATGTTTATATTGCAACAGAATCACTAATCTAGAAACTGCAATATGTTTACATAACAAGATATGAATATGATAGGGAATTAGGGACATATATTAAATATTAAATATGACTATATATGTGAATCCAAGTTGTAAATATTGGTAAATCTGAAATAAAAGCAACTTCGCAACGAAACAAACTAAAGCTGTAAATTGATTATGGCTGTGGTGTGGGGATTTTGTTTTAATTATATTAATTAATTTTATTTTATATTACTGTCGTTGCTATTTTTACAAACATGTCATTTGATTACTTTATATGATACTAGTGATAATGTGAAAATTATTCATACCAGTACTCAAATGATATTATCAAAATGTTTTCATACGTTGCTAGTTTTGAATTCAAATAATTGTGTACGTTCAACCGTGTGATAATAAATACAACGAGTACATGCACGAAAAGTTTTATTTAAGAGAGTGTTTACGAAACACAAAAATGGCAACTATAAACATAATGTTGGTTTTGATCCGGTGGTAGGCTTAATCTATATTCAAAGCAATATTTTGCCCGCGCACATTAACTTAACAAAACGCATATTTCATTATGACACATTTTGAAAAAAATGTCACATTAGACCAGACATTCGAAGTAAAAATATTTTGCAATTCAATAAACTACAATTCTAACGCGAGTTGTTATTGTCTCTGACAGGACGCGCTGTCAAATATATCATTTTTCGTCTTGCAATAAGTGTAAAATATTATTAACCTAACTAGTGGTGCAAATAATTGTCAGGGAAATCCGATTATGCAGATATGTCATAGACAATAACACTGTTTACTTCACTGTTTCAAGGGTCTGTCGAAGGAAAGCAAGTACATGTTTTGCTTTAATCTCGTGTTTTATGACGGGCTTCGTATATTATTACATACTATCCTTATAACATTTAATTGATCCATATAATCACTGAAGTATCTTTTTATTTTGAGACCGTTGAACTAGAGCAACAGCACTAAAATCAACAACTTGCACTTCGTCTGTCTGTCTGTATGTCTGTCTGTCCGTCCGTCCGTTCGTCCTACCGTCTGTCTCTCTGTCTGTCTGTCTGTCATTTTCTCTGTCTCTATGTCTGTCTTTCTGTCTGTCAGACTGTCTTTCCTGCCTGCCCGCCAGCCCACCACTGTTCTTTCTGTCTGTCCATCCATCCGTCAATCGTGCTTTTGCAAATATTCCATTCCGTCATATTTATTTTAATTCTTCCTTTCATACATCTATCAAATTCATTCCTGTTGTCCTCAATATTTACCTGCCTGATGTTCTACACACTTGCCGTTTTAGCTGTCACACTGCGCAATTACTCGTTAATACATCATGCCATTAAAGTCTTTAGTTAATTCTTCTAACACTCCATATTTAATTTTATCGTTTGACGTGTCTAAACGGCACGGACTTTCACGCTAATGTATCATCGTTGCTCAGAAACAAGACACGAGGTTCTAATTGTTTTCATTCAAGTTGTCGTTACTTTGATGCATTGAAATGTTCATATGTTCCATTATTTTCTGAAACGACAGAAATTTACGGTAAATTCGTAGATTTGACCGATCTGAATGTATATGACATTAAATTAACAATTGATAGCATTTACGGTTTCAAAATACTGAATATTGCTATCCCCGTTGTTCGTTATATAATTATACAATACGTGCATTGATGTCACGGAAGAACCTACACACAACATGAAATATTTTCTAAACATCAATAACAGAGGAAAGTGAACAGTAGGAATGACCACTGATGTAGGTGTTATATTATTAATTTAAGTTACATATGGTACATCTGTGTACTATAACACATGTAAAAGAGAGACGATTCGATCAGAAACGGTATGCAGACATGTTAAAAGTGTTTAAAATATATTTAAGTTATAATGTGGCAAAAACATATTTAATTATCAGGATTAGTAAATTGGTATGCTAAGAATTGAAAAGTAGGAAAAAAACATCGCAATTAAAGTTTTACTTGATAGGGCTTTACAATTCTATGTCACGTCAAAACATATAGTATTGGTCGATATTCAATATCTATGTCACGTTAAAACATATTGTATTGGTCGATATTCACGGAAGTGCATGTACATGTAATTACACCGCAGGGTACTAATCTGTTTCTTAATTCACTTGTGCGCGTTCCTAAAATACACTGAAGATGCAGTTAAACACACTGACCACTTGCTTCAACACTGTACAACAGCCACTGAAACGTTCTTTCATAGCAATACCGAGATGTGATCGCAGCATGAAATATGGTGCGACTGCGTGAGGCAGAGAAATATATATGATCAGGCTCTGATCAATGGCTTACTTCGTCACAATCGATTCTAATTAGACCTCAAATAAAAGACACGATTGCATCACAATTCAAAGCATCTCACGGCGCCGATTTTATCTCAGTCTATGACACTGACACTCAACCGCGTTCGTCAATTAAGAGAACCAATTGGATTTACACACTTATTTATCCCCCCATTCGACAAATTAAAATTCCAAGGTAGTAAATGTATTGTTGTTTTCGTAGTTTATTGTACTGTCTCTAGAATTCATTTAAGGATGGTTAACTTAGCACAGCGCTTCGACGAATGCTAGATTGCTGATGACACTTATCAGCTTCCCGCTTTGCTTTGATTCGACCAAGATATCTATAAAATACTAGTTGCGACATGTTTAAAAAACAAAAAAGTAAGACATTAGTTTCTACACTTATGTCACTAAATTAATGTCACTAAACTCATGTAACTAAAGTCATGCAACTTAGTTAATGTCACTAAACTAATGTCACTAAAGTAATGTCACTTAACTAAAGTCGCTAAACTAATGTCACTAAACTAATTTCGCTTAACTAATGTCATTAAACTAATGTCACTAAACTAATGTCACCAAACAAATGTCACAAAATCTATGTCACTAAAGTAATGTCACCAAACTTATGTCACTAAACTAATGTCACTAAACTAGTGTCACTAAACTAATGTCACTAAACTAATATCCCTAAACTAATGTCCCTTAACTAATGTCACTAAACTAATATTACTAAACTAATATCACTAATCTAATGTAACTAAACAAATAGCACTAAACTAGTGCCACTAAACTGATGTTACTAAACTAATGTCACTTAATTAATGTCACTAAACTAATGTCATTAAACTAATGTCAATAAAACAATGTCATTAAACCAATGTCACTAAACGTATGACACTAAACTAATGTCACTGAACTTATGTCACTTAACTAATGTCACTAAACTAATGTCCCTAAACTAATGTCCCTGAACTTATGTCACTAAACTAATGTCACTAAAATAATGTCACTAAACGAATGTCATTAAACAAATGTCACTTAACTAATGCCACTCAACCGGTACCGCTCATTTGCCTGAAGACTGAAGCATTGGAAGTCTGTCATCTGGTTGATAAGACTCGTGTCATATTTAAGTTTTATTCAAATTTGGTTTTGTCTTAAATAGCATATCATTCTTCCACTTGTTATAAAGGAGTAAGTAATGATTCATTTTATATAGTGTTTAAATTCAAATTTAGAGAACATTAATTTAAATAGAAAACACCACAATATGCAATAGATTTAACAAAGGAGCATCCATAGATTCATGGTTGTCAAGTTAAATCAACCATATTATAGCCGTATTATAAGTATTTGCTTCTATTTATACTTATTTGTATCAATTTAAATAGTTTGAATATTATTCAAATATAAATGCCATTTTTATTGATGATGTAATTCCTTTGAATACATGATGATATACGAGTATGTGCAGTATACCGGAATGTAATAATGTAGTGTGTTGTTTGATATTTATATATTAAGATCCCTTGGATTTATATTGAATGTTTATAGCATGAGAAAAACATATAAATGACATTGGAACCTAAAAAAAAAAAAAAAAAAAAAAAATGTATTTGCTTCTAAATACAGAAAAACCCACCTATAGTTGAATTTAATCTGGGGTACATATATCGGCAGTATTTATTTAGTTTAGTTTAGTTTAAACCTATTTATTTTAGCTCGATTGCGTCGAAAGCCATAGGCTTATATAAACGCTCTCGAGTCCGTCTCCTGGGCCTAGAACCAGTACTTGGTGTCTTTGGGGGAGATCTAAAGAACGCTCCCACGGTATTTATTTATAGAAGTGTACAGTAATTCATTAATCGCACATCAAGTTTATAATTTTGCGAAGTTAAACAAGTGATCAACTGATCAACTTTTTTTAGAAACTCTGATTGTTGGAATAAGAGGCAGATTTATTCCATATGGGTGTTATATAAAAAGGAAACAAAACTGAAGGACTGAAAATTACGTCGGGCTACCGTAACCTCGTGAAGAGGCCAGTAGGACCTGTAAATAAACTCTGAAACACACACACACAGGACTGAAAATTATTATTTTTTAAATACAGAGTTGGAAGAAAACATTTCTGTTTAGAATAATGAAGAACTAGAAAAAAATCTGAAATAAATATTATACAGAGCATACATTTAAGAGGCTGTATGATAAAACAACTTTTCAGTAAACTTTAAAAGGAAAAGAGCCATCAGAATAGGTTTGCAGCCTTTCCTTTATCATTCAGAATGTTAACTTTTATGTTTGTTGACACGCATCAGCTCTTTCCTGGTAGTATTATATCATGTAATATTCATATTATATATTAAAAGATATAATTGTGTTTGTAATTCATTTGCATCAACTAAATTGATATTATTTTCCGTAAGAGTATCCAATATACACCGGTGACTTAACATGCAGATTATTTTGAGATTAGTTAAACATACTGAAATAATCAAGAATACATTTCTTGAATTGCTCCAATAACACGTGATATGTGTTTTTGTTACTGATTTTAGAATGGACCCTGATTTGCATGAACCTCAACCGTATCACCATTTTATTTGGGGACTTGTTCCAAACCTGAATCCCCATATTCTTATGAATAAAAAATATGCCAAAGACAATATATATTGATAATATGAACAATAAGCTGACCATATCAACATCCAATTCGATTTCAGACTGTATGTTTAAATCTAGTGAGAAAAATGCATGTTATTCTTTGAAAGATGAGCACCAAATATAATCTTATTCAATAAGTATGGTTCATAATAACTCATATTTTATTTCTATCACATTAACATATTAATTGTCTTTAATTAATTATATGTTTAACTGGTCGTACCCGGAGCAGCTTTCACAACGAACGACTGACCTCGACAGTTAAAAAAACTGATGTTAGTTTATAGTTCATATTGTTGTACCGCAATTGGGGTTAACCATGCAACTGATTTCAAAGCAATATCTTGCAAAACGACAAATGCGGATAAACATATTGTTAATTGAATCTGTGTTATAATTGAAAACAATATTCGATTAAACGTTAATGCTATGACGACTACCGTATTGTCGTTAGGAACGCTATTGAAACATAAGCAATGCGGGGTTGATGGTTGAATTCATTAATCTGAATGTTTATGAATTATTTAATAGCTATAGTAATCTTTTCAAGCTCTGCTAAAAGGTTCTCACGATGACATAATCATCACGTTAATAAGAAAGCGTTACGAAAAAGAGAATCATGTTCCACTTTATTGTTGCGATTTGGGAGAATTTTCGCTGTGAGCGACTCAACTTTACTGTTTAGACAATTTTTTTTACAATTTGCTTATTTTCCCGTAAGAACTGTTGAAATCCTGATTGTCCTCTTTCTTGAACACTATGTAAACCTCTGACCCAGATAGATTTTGTAACGACACCTCTACGTACTGTTTTCAAGAGGGCGTGACTTAAAGTCATAAACATTACTGAGTAGCCTAATATAGGCGGAGCCTAAACTGTTTTATTGGAAAATGCCTATTATTACATAACGTTGGCGAATTATTGTTGTTGGTCTCGTGCAGTGTGCTCATATCACTGTCTTAAATCCCAAAATATCAGGTGCGATCAAGTCGTTTTCATAACAGTAATGAAAGATTATATCTTCGGGGAAATATAACATACCCCAAAGCGATCCTAACTGGCATGTATTTTATTTATAACAAGATAAATTAACGTCTTATATTTTTCATATCATCGCTTGTATGTTTAATCAATGTCCTCTCGTTAAGTGTGTCTCGTGAGGGAATGAACACAGTTTACACATTGTTTAGCGTAAAATTTTTCATTTGAATTGGAGTTATAAATTTCGATGAATGAAGATGCATCAAACTCGGAATTGGAATGCATTAATGAATATTAAATAAGCTTGTTCAACCTAAAACATACTATCATTCCAAGTGAAATTAGTGTACAAGTCGATACAGCACGTGAACAAAATCATAAACAGTAATTTAAGTCGACATTTACACCATATTATTAAAATTGTTAGAGTGAACATTCTTTGTACAAGGTATGCGTGCAATGGCGAAATTATAGAAAAAGTAATAACATAGTTATGATTGCTTTTATTTGAATTCGTTTTTATTGCATACGTTTTGCATGTTAGATCTGGATAGGTTATAACCCCTTTTGACATAATAAACGTGGCAGGAAGATTTTGCTTGTAGCCATGTCATCATTTAAGTTTACGAAAAGACTTTGTACACTTGTACCAGATATATTTTATATTTCTGCTCGACAAGCAAAACAACGTAATGAAACAGACGCGGAGAAAAGTGCAATAAGAACCGTCGCCTTCATTTAGCGTGTAAGAATTCATAATAAAATGTAAAATGTGTAAACACCTGTAATATTTTGAAAAGTCATCATGTTAAAATACATACAGTAAACAATAAAATCAAGAAACCAATACCAGGAGAGAAATTGGTATTGTTATCAAACACTTATATAAAAAACACCAACAATAATGACAAAACGTTAACAACTTTCATCACCATCATGGAATATTAAATGCAACGCACATTTTAAGTGTATTCATACGTTATGCCAGGACAAATATCAATGCAAACAAAATAATTTATATACGGATGAGATAGTTGAACGATTAACATTGTGTGTTTTTTTATAATTACGGAAATTATGCTTTAAAAAGGCTTCAAAACAACATGGTTTGATAATGTATGTAAACGGAAACGAAATATATATTTATTTTAGAAGTTAAACAAGTACAACTTGTATAAAGATAGTAGAATGTGACGCTTATAGCGAAAAAAAGTCAGAAGTATCAGTTTAGACAATCTAAACGTAATATCATATAGAAATCAATATCTTAAAATGAATGAAATGCGAGGTAAAAAACAACATTATTGTTAAAACGTTTTAAAAAGAAGTCATTTAATATCATTTAATAACACATTTATTAAAAATGATTACTTTTTTAACATTTTTAAAAGTTACATTCTTCAAAAAAACGTTACAAAGAAAGAGATAGAAACGAAAACGTAACACGTAACAATACACATAACGTGACGTCAGGGACGTTTGAAGATTGGATAGTTTATTTACAAAGGAGGAAATACGAACGGCAATACCGTTATTGGAAATAAATAAATCTCATTCAATTAATTATTCTATCTTCGAATATTTTAAAGTGGGAAAGGATTCCTTGGTTCGCCATTTGAAATAGTATTTAACTATAAACTTCAAAAGCATTCGTTTTCGAAATATTGGTCAAAATGTATAATTATACCTATTTTCAAAAAGGGTTACTAATTCGACCCAACGAACTGCGTAGGTGTAGTATCAGTGAGCTTTTTCGCGAAATTGTTTACAGTCGATGTACATGAACGGCTTAAAAAGTGGGCAATTGTAAACAAGACGCTCACATACGCTCAGTGCGGATTCAAATTAACTGTAGCACGGCGGATGCTATTTTTTCTACTCAACTACAATATTTTTTCTACATAATCATGTTGCTATGAACTATGAAAAAAGCCTGTAAGATATTTTGTCATTTCTAAGCGAAACGGTACATATGTTTGTTTTATTATGTGAGTGCTTTAAATGATTTTCACACCCAGGTTAATTGGTATTTTTGGTACTACAGTCTGAAATACGTATATTCGATCGTTTATGTTTTCTTTCAGTTTATTTTCAGACAGATTGAAGTTATCCCCTGGTGAATAGACGTTAATATTGAGAAATAATGCGCCGTTAAATGACAAATGTAATCGAGATTTGTAACCATACACAGTTCAAATTATTTACGAAAAATCTTTCTTTTCGTGATTGTAAAGTGAAGTGGTCTTGTATAATCCCATTCAATCTGTACAGTTTCATTTAAATTGACAAACAAATGCGATTGAGCAAAGGTCAACAGCACTTTTAAAAAGCAAAGGTCAACAGCACTTTTAAAGTTCATGTATATGATTGTTAGAGATAATATGCTGTCCATTGACATTAAATGAATAAAGGAACACTCACTGTGTACATTTTGTAATATGTTGTATGACGGTTTAATCTTTAAAAGCCCATACACACTCAAAATCAACAAATATTTCGTAAAATATTTTGAAAAATAAAGTTAACACATACAAAATCAATGTTCCTTATAGCAATAGCAAAAATATCAACAATAGATGGGGCAAGACAATATATTTAACACATGTATAAGTACCATGTTAGTGTTCGTGTGTCGTATAAATACATATCGTTGCGGGAAATTAAATGGAATGAATTGTGCCAAAAAAATAAAACCGAGAATTGTTTATTTCGTTAGATCTTTGTTAGCATATTACATCAAGCGTTGAACGTTTGGTTATTGCTATAATGAACACTGATTTTTTATGGGTTAAATTCATTTATGAAATGTTTTGCAAAACACTCGTTGATTTTGAGTGTGTATGGGCCTTTAAAGCTTAAACCCTCAACTTTACACAAGGCGTTTTCCTTTATTAAGGCGTGCGACTCGAGATTTTTCATCTTTATCAAGCGAGTGCTATTTTGTTTAATCATGTTCATTTTAGATGTTGTATTATTAAAACGACAGTTTCTGTATAATATACATATTATGTATTGCATAATTATTTTGTTTGCCATAACGGAAGTGCATAATACTAAGAAATTAACTTTTTTTTCAAAAATCTCATGTGACCTAACTAACCGGCATGTAATTAATTAATGACAATATAAATTTCCGTCTCATATTATGTCATCATATTCCTTGTGTGCTTCATCCATTGCCCGTCGATCGATTGGGTATTGTGAAAGGATATACAGCACATATTGTTTGCGTTATTTGTGTCATACATTGATGTCGTTTCTTAATGGCAAAGTTATTCGTTATTTATGATAGTTATATATCAACTTTCAGAAATTTTAAATTTTTAATAAATAACTATAACCATCATTCTCGTATTGAAATTATTTGATTTTTTATTATTTCTTTAACTTGTTGCTGGAAACTAAAATAATTTTCAGTGAATGAATACTGTACTTCTTAACATTACATTGTTGTCAATGATGAATATATATTTTCAAACGAATATGTTATATATTTTTTGCACTAACACCATGTTTTCAATTTAACATTTAATCAACATCTGCAATTACTTGTATATATACAATGTATATGCGCAGGCTAAGAGTTTGAATAAGCTTTATTGCTGAAATAAATGTTTTTGTTGTTGTTTGTTGTTTGAATTGAGGATGAAATTTTCCACAACATTATGCATATAATTTATCGGAGAAATCGTTTGAATGCGTATTGAACATAACTGTTAGCATGAAAACAAACATAATTATTTCGATGAATATCAGTCTACACAAACATAATAGGAAATTAGCATGTAGCGCAAAACATAACAGTGTCTAATTTTGAAATAGCACCATATGGTTTCGTTTTTTTGAAAACATATTCTAATGGTTCAAGGCGTTCGTGCAATCACGAAACCCCGTGACAGATTTGACACATTGTATCGGATATAAATTATATTTTATAACACGTAGTGGCACTATGTGCACGGATAGTGTTTGTTTGTGTAAACTGCTTTGTAAACACGCACTTCCGAGTATAATTTAAAACAATACACGATTGTATTTGTTGGCACATCATCATCTATCCATCAGTAAAGTTTATTTTTTTATTTTATGTAGTAAAGATGGCGGATTTCTGTTGAAATGTGAGGAAAGAAATCGGTTCATGTTCAGCCGCGATTGAACTCGAGGTCTTAATCTTGATCCTATCGGGGTAATCTTATCATCTATCTGCGTATTTTCAGATCACGAAGTCTATTTGCCAATAGTGTTAATCGATTCGTTCATGTCTGTTTAACGTTTTTCAAACATATACGAATAACACGCTCAACTGCGATAATTGTTAATCGTAATCACAGTCTTACAGCATATTGTAAGTGAAAGAGCGAAAAATATTAACATGTATTCGTACTTCCTTATCTTTCTATCTATCTATATATACTGCCAGGCGCCTTTTAGAGCATTATAGGCAGAGGGACATTATCGAGTCCGTTTCCTGGGAAGAACCAGTACTAGGTGTCTATGGAGGAGATAATGAGAATGCACCCCGAGTGGGGAGCGAACCCACGAACTCCCGATCGCTAGGCGGACACCTCATCCACTACACAACCGCGATCTTATCGTGGTGATCGCATTTGATCCTATGCATGAACAATCGTCTCCTTCTTTTCAGAATTGTAGCGATCTTTAAAGTAAACAAAAGACAGTTAATTGAAATGTATTTGTATCAATCGGATCCAGTTGTGGCTGTAGTCGGGAGAACAAACGATTAAAACTTGAAATATATTTAAATATATCGCAACCATACATGTCTTGTATCTAAACCGACCGTATTTCTTCTTAATAAAGGTACAGTAATGTAACATAACGATGAGTAGCGTGCTATGCTTAGCGACTGTACTAAGTAAATAAGAATTTGATTATATCAAAGGTTACATCATTTAACTCATGTATTATGCAAATAATAATAATGAACCTATTAAATAGATAAAAAAGGATTCACTACAACGCGGATGTAGTCTCATTCAATCAATGCATGTTAAAAATGCATAGCATAATAATCTACATTTTTGAGACGATGTAAAATTTATGTTCATGAACTAACCAATTACACATCAATTTCATTGGTTCACAGGAAATTCGAAAAGAAGCAGTTTTTCTAGGAACTACAATTCAATAATATGATAAGCTACGCATAGGACAGCGGTATAAACAAAATACTTAATACGACAATATATACATTCAAGTGGTAAATGTCTGTCACGAAAGCAACATACTTGTAAGCTTAACCACGAAGCATACTATGGTTCATTTGCATAAGCAAGACATAAATAAAATCCCAGCATTATTTAAGACACATCTTACAGTAATTCTATTGTTGTTCCTCAAAGTTTACTATTCACAACCGATATATTATGCATATGTACATTTGTAAATGATTAGGCTTAGGGTTTCATTGAATCAGTTGACTTTAACTTCTTGACAATCAATGCTAATTGGATGCCAAATATAGGGCATGTTTGTAGCTTACTACACAGCAACGACTGGAGCTGGTAGATTTAATCTCTGTCCTTCAATTGTTTAACCGACACTCTACCACGTTCTCTATCGCGGAGAACAAAATGAATTTGCACAATGATTGATCATACTATTTGACAAATTAGGAAATCCACGGAAGTAAAATTATAGTCGTTTTCTATGTTCATTTGTTTGTCACTTGAATTAGTTTTAGGATGAATTATTGAAACCGTGTAATAAATCAGGTCATACTATGAGAAAAGCCGAGTAAAAACATTTGATACGCAAGATTTATTTATTGCATGAGGTTTTTAGTGTTTATCTCTAGCATGTATTGAAACAATTCGTCTTGCATTTTAACGAATGCTAACATTTTATAATTTTTACCCTGACACATGTTTTGCAATAGCTTTTAGTTTGTGTTAATTTTCGCTTTTACCGGAACTTATTCTCCAAAACGGAAACACGTTACCAATTGCTGTACACAAAAGAGAGGGGCATAGTTATAAATAAGTTACATCTTACATTACTTTAAACAAAGTAGTTGTATGACCTTAAACATCAATGTTGATTAAGTTTCCACGATACATGATTACGTAAATGAATAATTACCATTTTATAGACTATGATGTGTACATATCATATAAAATAATATACACAGAAACAGATTAAAAACACGCACATATCAAGAACGAAATTTCTACAATAGTTCCAATAACATATGTAATGTATTTCATATAACTTCATACAGTCCGAATGATGGACCCTGTAATTGCATAGAATCACAACACCATCACCGTTTTCTTTATGGTCTGGTTCCAATCCATGAACACTTAGATTTTTCGTAAGTTTATTAACAATACGCTAGCAATTAACATACAATTGAAAAAGAGACTGTATATTTAGATCTAGTGGTGTACACTGAATATAACTTGTATGAAGTTGAACTCCAAATACAAATAGATTGGAGAAAAGTGCTCCGTTTTGGAACAAAAACACATTATTAATCTTTTAGTATTTTAATTCCTTATTTTGTAACTGGTCATATGCGAAACACTAAAAACAAAATAAGTTAAAGGTTCAAATCATTGCTGAGACAACTGATGTAAATTCGTATATTCTGTTGACGCTTTTTGAGGCTGACCATGCAACTGTTTCTTCTATTTGCTTAACTTTTTTGTCACAACTCGAGATCAAGATGTTTTTTCTTGAAACACGTGACCCAGATTTTTGAACGACATTCTGGCATTATAGCCCCTAGTAAGCGTGACTGAAGATCATCCACATTGCAGGATACCATGAGTTTTGCGGGCTGAAATCTTTACGGAAATATAGGATCTGGCACGAGTTGTCATATAATACCATATTTTATTAAACGAGTTCAGGAATTGTGTTAGTAAGCGAACCTTTGTCGAGCTTACTAACGAATTTCCTGGACGAGTTTAATAACATATGGTATGATTTGACAACGAGTGTCAGATTTTTTTATCGCATGCTTTTAAATGAGCAATTCAAAAAAATATTTACGCAAACATAAGGATAAATCCCGTATGTTGTATACATTTCGTGACGTCATTTGACGTTGCAACGTCATTTCACCAAAATGACAAAATGCGATTGGTCAATCGAACGAAAATAAGACAATGAAAACGCTTACAAAGTATATTACACATGTGTAAGATAAAAATATTTGTAATGGTCTTATTTCATGGGAAACAGGTTATGGCATGTCATATATGTAATATAATACAACGGGCGGAGTTAATTTGTGTTATCTGTCAGTATTCTAATATCTCTTTCTTTAATCACAAAATATCAGATGTAATATCAGGTGTTATCGGGTTCTTATCATCATAGTTAAAAAGATGATACCTTCGGGGCAATATTATAAATCTCAAACGACCCTAACTGGCATATAATTCATTTATAACAAGATGCATTAACGTCTCATATTTTGTCATATCATCCCTTACATGTCGCCAGTGCTTTTTGTTTGGTCTCGTGAGAGGATTTACACGGTTAGCACATTGTTCTTTGAAATAATTGTTATTGAAATTGGAGGTCATAAATGGTGATGAATGGATTAGCATTGGGTTGGTTGGAAATGAATTAATGAATATTAACATTATCATGTTCGTCCTAAAATATGCTGTAAATTTCAAGCAAAACAAGAGTTGTCTCCATAGGATCACATATAACCCCGATAAAAGCTTTGATAGAAGTTATGAGCATTTTTCGTAACCTAAACGCATTTTTCAAAACCTTAACGCCTACCATGAGTTCAAGGTCAAGGTCAAAGGGGTCACAATTTGTGTACGTATGGAAAGGCCTTGTCCGTATACACATGCATACAAAAAATGAATGTTACATCTGAAGCAACATAGAAGTTATGACCATTTTTCGAAATCTAAACGCATAGTGTGACGGAAAGACAGACGTACAGACGGACGGACAGTGCGATCACTATATGCCCTCCTTTGGGGGCCTAAAAAATTCGAAAATCACGTGCAGAAACCCGCACACAGTTTTAAATATAGTTGATGTTCATGCAATACTACCATGTTATTATACCAGCGTAATCGCAAGTATTCGACCAAAGGTAGCATTCATATTGAATGCACCTTGAGACAAAGCTATTTAAATATTTTTCGTATGCATGATTTTAATAATATGTTATAACCAAATAGGTGTTTTAACCCATTTATGCCTAGCGTCTAGAAAAAAGGTCTTGGCAAACAGCATGATGCGGCGTCTCATCAGTGTCTGCGCTGTTTGCTTAAAGGAATTTCTGTAAGAAATATTCTAAATATAGAAATAAGTGTACTAGACATCCCTAATATTGGAAATACATTGATCCAATTTAGAAGGATTGGAGAGTCCACTAGGCTTAAATGGCTTAAAATTAGATATGTTGATGAGGACCCATATAATCGGCTGCTAATGACACAGTTTTGCAATGCGAATGGTAGGTCGTATATATTTACTTTGCGTTTATTTCCTAAAGATACAAGTTTTCCCCTAGTCAATTGAAGTTCATATTGAACATTAACCCATTTATGCCTCTCCAATCCTTTTAAATTGAATTATCTTGCAAAACTAATATATACCAAGGTAATAGAAAGTCTTCATATAAAGCCATGCAACTTGGTTTACAATCATTTATCAGTACAAGTATGCAATCTGAACCGTTTTCTAATCAGACTGCTGAGAAAAGGGTTTTAGCGGAAATGATAACAAAATCAATTCCTACGAGAGAAGACAGAATCAATTGAAGTGTATGTATGTAATGCAATTTTACACTTGTCACATTGAATGGATATTTGCCGTACTCACGTCTTATGTTATTATACTAAGATACAGCCACGTCTTATATGTTATCATACTAAGATACAGCCACGTCTTATATGTTATCATACTAAGATACAGCCACGTCTTATATGTTATCATACTAAGATACAGGCACGTCTTATATGTTATCATACTAAGATACAGCCACGTCTTATATGTTCTCATACTAAGATACAGGCACGTCTTATATGTTATCATACTAAGATACAGCCACGTCTTATATGTTATCATACTAAGATACAGCCACGTCTTATATGTTATCATACTAAGATACAGGCACGTCTTATATGTTATTATACTAAGATACAGCCACGTCTTATATGTTATCATACTAAGATACAGGCACGTCTTAAATGTTATCAGACTAAGATACAGCCAGTAAGATCAAGACGATGCAAACTCAGAACCAGCAGGGCAAAATTAAACTCTCTAATCTGATTGATAGTACGTTCATATTCTATAAAAAAACCTAACACACATACTATAATACACAGCGCTCAATTATGTAATGTATTTCATACTGTATGATTTAAAAATAAACAATATGGGTACCAATTTTGATTTCTCTTGATCACCTACTGTGTTGTGTTTGACCCGATTCAAAACATGGTGTAAATCTAGTTATCTTTACAAAGTGGTAATTAAATTTGGTAAATTTTGTTCATTCATCAGCAATATATTAAATGTGTTGCTGTCATGGACACAACTGCAAACTAATATATTGCTGTTTAACGTTGGAAATATGCTATATCCAAAAGCAAAAAAGATGTTGTTTTATTTAAAACCAGTTTATGCTTGCTTAAAGTATATGTTTATTATAACGGAAATTTTATTATATGAAAACTCACTCTTTTTTCAATAGGTGTTATCAGTTTAAAATACAATTATGTGGTAACATTTTATGAAGTGAACAGCTCATGTTCGTATCAGGCATGTAATTCACTTATAATAAGATGCATTTCAATCTCATGTTGTGTCATACAATACGTGTCGGTTACATTCATTTCCTGTTGTTTCATTGAGTATATTTACACATTATTTTACGTTATTATTGTCGTATATGGATGTTATTTAAATTTGGGAAAATATTCGGCAATAAAAGGATAACTATAACTGGATAGATTGCAATGGTTTTATTACGTTTAATATGACAAAGTAATATAACAATTAAGGCTAACAAAATTTACCGTTGGCGTTTTATAATCTACAAACTGATTTCTATCTTGCAAAACCTATAAGAACATAACCGCCATTCTTCACTGATTAAGATAATGTGAACATTAAATAACAATCCCCGTGGGAGTAAGGCTGGTGCTAATGTCACCAGACCGGTACCGCTCGTTTGTCAAACGAGTGAAGGAGAAAGTGTTCTGGTAGATTCCACGCGTGTCTTACTTTAGTTACATTCAATGTTGGCTGCCTTTAATAGCGTTTCATTTTTAATGTAAACAAATGAAATTCATGTCAATAATTTTACATTTCATTTGTAGAGTGCCTCAAAGATAGAAACCAATATACAGTTGTTTTCACAAAGGACCATACCTATATACATCCTTCAATAATGTCAAATTTAAACATCATGCTTAGGTATTACTTTGTCGTGTTAAAGACTTCAGAGACGTCAATTGTTTAGTTCCAAGCTTGAAAACCCTTTTTTACCATACCCGATTTGACCTTTGTTGCGTGTATGGAAATAAAAACACCATAGGAGTAATTGCTTCTTTATACAGCCAACGACATTTTTATATGACGTATTCAGTTACATTACAGATGGCAATATTTATTTATAATAGTAACAGTAATTTCTTAACCGGTGCATCATCGTTATAATGCTGTGAAGATTTTGAGAAACGCGTTGATGTAGCTGTACAGCTCCAATCTGTGTTTAATTAAAATACTATGTTGTGCTAGCTTTAGTATAATACTATACTAACTGGTATGGGGCTGTCTATCTGTCTGCTAATTCCAGATAACCGTCACACCATTGTCGATGTATTGCTTGTTCACGTCGGCGTCGTCGGCGGCATTGTTTATGTAGAAAAAATACAAGTGTATATATGCACTCAGACATAGTCGGGTCCGACTGTCATACAAACTCATCAATAATTCAAATAAGTTAATGTCGTTTAATGATATAAATGTACAAACATGTATTTTTTTGTATTACTATGCGGAAGTACTTCCATTAAATGAAGTCACAATTTCATTTAATACGTCATGTAACAAGTTTAAACACATTACACGAATTGAAAAAAAGAGCCCGCTATCTTGAAACTACGATATACTTATATTAAAAGCTTTGAATATTAAAAAAAGGTAAAATGTAAATATCATAGACGTCCATATGTGCATCATTGTGGATAATGCTAACATGTTTCATATGAAAACAACAGGCTTGTCATATATATCATTGAAGCAAACTAAAGCTGTTTACTAATTATGATTATCGAGATGGAGATTTTTGAATTATTCTTTTGATTATTATCGTTTAAATTTAAAATATCTCTCAAATCTTCTTTATGGCACGTTTGATAGTAAGTAGCTATACAAATTCGAATGTTTTGTTATATTTTTTTTGCTTTACTTTTTTTGTTTTTAGCAATGACACGAATGAAGAGAAAGTTTTAACGAAGATAGCGTTTACTGAAAACATACATATTTTTAATAAATATTATCTCGGCTGTTTCGATGCGGTGGTCGGCGTCGATATAAAAAGCGCAATAAAATGTACACACACCTTTATTGCTCTGTGATATACCATTATTGCGTTCAACGGCCGATACTCTCAAATAATGATGGGTTCCTGAAATCTTTATTAAGATAGCTTTGAAAGTCGCAGTGGCATCTAGATGTTACTTATATTTACATAGTAAAACACCACTAGCATAAACACAATGCTTATTTATTTTAAAATGTGTATTAAGACACTTGATCAGATGAAAGCTAACACTTTTCAAATATAAATAGCGGTATTCTTCATAAAAAAGCTATCTTCGATGTTATTCATTGTATAAAGATATCACAAACAACACATACATAACAGAATAAATAATTATTTATTCCACATTTTCGAAACAACTCTCACATTAAGTCTTGCAATTCAAGAAACCGCCGTTCTAACGTGATTTATTCTTATCTCGGACAGATAGTTTTGTCAAATATATCATTTTCTGTTTTTTTCAATAGGCTTAAAACATAATTAACCCGACGATTGGTGCAAATAATCGCCAATGAAATTGTATTATGCGGATATGTCATAGAAAATAACAGTGTTTCCTTTACTGTCTCGGGGTCAGTCAGAGACAGGCAAGAACATGTTTTTTCACAAACTTGTGATTAACGATGGGCTGACAACATAATAATAACCGCCCAACATCTAAGTGACTCATGTAATCAAAAAAACTTGACGAGTGGTCTGTCTGTCTGTCTGTCTGTCTGTCTGTCTGTCTGTCTGTCTGTCTGTCTGTCTGTCTGTCTGTCTGTCTGTCTGTCTGTCTGTCTGTCTGTCTGTCTGTCTGTCTGTCTGTCTGTCTGTCTGTCTGTCTGTCTGTCTGTCTGTCTGTATGTCTGTCTGTCTGTCAGTGTGTCTGTCTGTTTTTTCTGTCTGTCTGTTTGTCTGTCTGTCCGTGCGTTATTTCCTTCATTTTTTTCACACACACATTTATATTTGCGTTTAATTGTGTGCAAAACGTTTAGCTGCCCAATGTTCTTAAACGTCTCTCGTTCAACTGTCACACTGAGCAATTAATTGTTAATACATCACGCCATTATTGTCTTTTACGAATTATCTAACGAACCATAATTTACTTTATCGTTTGACGTTTCCTAACTGCGCGGCAATGCTCGCCTAGGTATCATCGTTATTCCGGGAAATATCAGAACAATACACGGATCTCACATTTAAACATTCAAGTTGTAGATAAGTTGATGTATTGCAATGCTCGTGTGTTATTATTGCATTATTTTCCTAAGCAATCGTGGTTTTTTGGTTGATTCATGGACTGGACAGATTTTAATTTATCTTGAATTAAATACTTTTGTTTTATCATTTATATTGTACACGAACTGAATATCGCAATTGTGCGATCTTTAAGGTTTCATTATTATGCAATACGTGCATTATGTTCACGAGAGGAAACAGGACAACTAAATTAACTTTTTTTTTCAATTACAAAGAAATTTTAACAGTATGAATAAACACTATTTAAGATGTGTTATTATTAAGTAGCACTTATTATAAATATTATTAGCAGAAATATTAGTTTAAATCATGTATGCCTAGCGTCTAGAAAAAAGGTCTTTGCAAACAGTGTAGACCCAGATGATACGCCGCATGATGCGTCGTCTAATCAGGGTCTGCGCTGTTTGCTTAAAGAAATTTCTGTAAGAAATAATCTAAATATAATATAGAAAAAAATATAATAAACATCCATAATTTTGGAAATAAATTGATCCAATTTAAAAGGATGGGAGAGTCCACTAGACATTCATGGGTTAACATATGATGTTACTGTGTAAGGATACCATGCAAAGATAAAGGAATTGTTGAATAGTTAAACATAATTAATTATTTATTATGTGATTAGGTATCTTATAATTAAGCTTTTATCTGACATACAAAGGTAAGCATACTTCATAATAAGTTTCAATAGATTGCTCTGATAAGAATTGAAAATATGAAAATATAAAGTTTTACGTAATATGAAAATACTTTAATATTACTGTGTAATCTAAAACGTACAGTGTTGGTCTATATTCATGGAAGTTATTCCACCGAATGGAATTAATCTGGTTTCTAATTCATTGTCTCGAATCACTCAATACCAATTGAGAAGCAGTAAAACACACTTGAAAAGGCGGAAAGTATCTTCCCTGATTAGCCTGTGCAGAAGGCACAGGCTAATCTTGGACGACAATTTACGCACATGCATTAAACCTTCTTTTTGCAGAGCACGGCCCCTATGTTTCTGTCTATCTATTTTGTTACCAACACTCAACTGCGTTCTTCATTTCTGAGAAATTGTTATTGCATAATTAGTGATCCTTCCATTTGACAAATTACGACTTCCGCGGAAGTGAATTTATTGTCGTTTTCTCCGTTGATTGTTCTGTCACTCGGTTTAGTTTTAGGAATTTTAAATTAGCCCAATGCTTCAACGGATGCTCGATTGATTGTAACACTGTTTAGCTTCCACGTTCGATTGATTCGACCATGTTATATTTAAAATACTACTTGCGACATGTTAATCATAAAATCGACTTTTTTTGTAAATTGATGACATGCGTAAACAAATTACGAGTAAATATATGATATACTGCGCGTATCTTTTAATGTAAACACGCACATGTTTACATATAAAAAGTATGAATATAGTAACCATAGTTCATTTATTTAAGTAATAATAGAATATAACTTTCACAATAGTCGATATGAATGTTGATATTATATTATTGTTTTGTTTTCCCTGTTCATAATATGTATCATTATTTATTGAATGGAATTGTTTTGCTTTGTTTGGTAAAGATGCAAAAGCACAAAAGCTTTGTTGATTATGACAACGAAAACCGTCTTTGTATTAGTAAGGCAAAATTTATTTCACGAAAGATGCTGGTAGATTTTTTTATTCAATTAAGTACTTGCATTAGACTTGAAAGAGTGTTCGCATTATCGTTTAAGCAACTCTTTGTCGTTTTGGGGAATAGCTTTTTAACAAGATGGTGAAACGCAGTCGTAGTCTATTGGTATTGCAAATTAACAGCGATTATTCTTAAACATAGTTAAAATTAAAAAATATTTCCTGATCATGTTTTGCTGTATTTAGACGCTTTAAATCAAACTATTAAAATGCCTCAATTTGAATATGTTATTGTTGCTTTTTATTGCAATATTTGCGCTATCATTATGTTAATAACGTTCGCTTTAAAATGTCAATGTCTGACAAACAAGAATGTTTTTTTAAAGGGTATTGATTCTGTGCGTTGTGCTTTCCATATTGACCAGTAAAGTATTGATGTCGTTGATTATAGCACAATTAAGTATGAACATTGAAGTCCTACAACATTTTTTAGTTTATTGTTGTGATAAAAATTCGCAATCTTTGTTTCATCAAATAAATTATATCTTTATATTTCATTTGTACACATTATAAATATTTTCACCTGTCGGTATCATTTTTGTATACACGAGTTTTTAATCATGCCAACTATTAAATAAATAAAACCTTATCTTGAAGGTCATTTCATATATATTGATTTATTTATTTATTTAACCAATATTAATATAATAATATAAGACTCATCAATCTTTGTTAAAATGTGAATATTGCATTCAGTGTGTAGTTGAAAAAATACGTACATAAAGATTGTGAAAAAATAATGTCGTACAGCCATTTAAAAAATTAAACAAATTACTTGTACATATAGAAATAATAGCTCAAGAGTGCTATGTTTTCATTCACTAATCCATGTCACAGTACAGATTACCAAAATAAGTTTGTGGTGATGCATTATTTGGACAATTTTGAGGTTATAACAATCTTCAATTTGCATACCATTTTTGCCTTTAAGTGGGTTCATTTCATTTGATATACACACGTTGTTATCATGTTTTGTTGGAGAGAATGACCAAAACCGACTTATCTTGTACTACAAATCGTGACATCGCATCTTGTTATGAACGAAATACGGGCTCTTTGCGTTTAATAAAACATTTGTTAGCATGGGTTAAGCTTATGAAAGAATTAAAGACATACTGCCGATTTTTTCGGAATGCTAGTATACGAAGATTTATGATATCATTCAATTTCAAAATGTGTAAATAGTCGAAATGCAAACGAGGAATTACGTCATATATATTTATGTGCATTTGCAAAAGCATATCATCGAGCGACTAAATTTGTTTATGAATAACATACCTGTACTAGTTGTTTAAGCAACGTTAATCAATTTAACTAGTATTTTTTTACATACCCGATGGAAAGGTAATTTGCTATATTTGCTTTATGACACAATTTCGAAGTAATGTTCTGTTAATAAAAGTTGAAATAAAATAAAATGACTTATACATAATATACATAATATTCAAAAGCATATGAACACGTTATTTATTAATCTTTTGAGCAGTGTCTGCTTAAGTGTTTATTGCTGAATTGACGCCAGTCAATTAGGTTAACAAATGCATTCTTGTTTAAATAAGGTGAATTGGTTTAAACTACAAAAATTAAGCTTGCGTAAAAACTCCTGTGAGAAAAATATAAATCCCAAGATATCTAACATGCATGAAATATATTTGTTGCAAGATGCGTTTAAATCACATTTATGTCATAATTCCCTTGTCGGTTATGCACATTTCCCGTCGATGTATTGGGTTGCGTTATTATTGTAAAATATACTGATGTCATTTTCATTTAGGATGATAAATTTCATAAAAGGATAAATATAACTAAGTAGACGGATATGTTCTTCATCAGTTTCAAAATTTACTGTTGTCATGAAAACAAATGTAAAGTTTGGGCAATTTACAAAAACGGAATTAACATTAAAAATCATACGAATGTCTTATTTCGACATAGCATCATATTATTTAGTTCTTTCGGAGACACATGTATGATACAAGGCAGGTTGAAATCGCGAAGTCTAAAAAATGTTTTATTATCCAATACTTCCTTGTAGTTTATAGCGGATAATTACAAGTTTGCAAGGATAGTGTTTGTGTAGCATGTAGACAGCTTAGAAAACGCATGATAATGGCAAAACATACATTAAGTTCTATTCATATTTTATGCGGGGCTGTAAGAAATGATGATACTAACTACGCATTGTTAGGACGTTGTTAATGAATTAAAAGCCAAGCAGTTCGGAATATAATCCATTTAAACTCACTAAGCAGAGCGGTAGTTCATTAGACTGTTGGTGAAGACATTTAACACATGCACTTACTACATTCCAAGTACACGTTTAGTTAATATAAACAAATGAGCGATCGAAAAAGAAGTTGGCTGAAGTGGTTACATAATTTGGCCAATCGTCTATGTTTTTCGAAATATTAATACGAACAAATGCGTTAAATTGTTAATCGGTGTCATCGTATCAAATCATTTCTTTTCGTCACTAGGCGCACACATTTGAATCAATTTGTACTGCCTCGTCGTCGTAATCAAAGTCGATCGGATGCATGAAGAACGTCGGGTCTATTTCAATCTAAATAATACGCGAAGTCTTAAGTTAATCGGGCAGTATTTATCTCATTCGGCTCTAGTCGTTTCTGATCTGGAATAATTCACAACACTCCAATCTTATCTGAACATGATATCAGACTGTTTCAGATCTTGCCATCAGTGATTGTAAAAACGTGAAAAGATCAACGTACGACTTCACTTAATAATAAAGCATTAAACTTGCATATATTAGGTGACATCAAATATAATCTCTTAAACTCATCCAGTATTCAAAGTGCTTACAGCCGAAAATCAAGTAACCTTAACAGAGATACAAAAAAGCAGGTATTACAAGCAGTTCCAATAAATGAGTGTCTATCTCAAAATATTACTTACATACGATTCTGGACTTACGTTACAATATTTAACTCTTACAGTGCGGGAACCGAATATTGAAGGCCTTTGCAAACAGTTTGGATCCAGATGAGACGCCACAGAACGTGGCGTCTCATCTGGATCCAAACTGTTTGCTATTCTGATAGTATTCTTTGAAAAAAAAATCGAAGAAAATGCTAATTTTAGAAATTCAGCAGACGACATTTTAGCAGACGACAAATTTCCCAGCATGCAAAGGGTTAATGTATATCTTCATAATCTTAAAAATTCGCACGTCTAATCAATTAACCAGCGTTTCATATAACATATAACCATACTTAACACGAACGTGCACTTGAAACATAGCTCCTAATGTAGAAACTACAATATAATAATAAAACAAAGCTAGGAACATGGTAAGGATATATCATGAATGTTATATACGGCCATATTTCATTCACCTGGTGTATGTTAACATTTCTGTAAAGAAAGTAACATGCTTGTAATGAATATCCACAAAGAAAACTGAAGATGTTAACTAATTTCGAGTTTTTATAAAACATTGGAAAAGGTCGTTGACTTTTGAATGAAATTATCAGTCGATTATTCTATACAATACGTGCGATGACGTGTACGTACAAAACTAAAATGTTCTAATATACTTATGTTTTCTTGCCTCACTTGTTTCGGTTTTTAGAAATGAAGAAAATGTCGTTCAACGGGGAAATTAAAATAAGAATGACATCCAGTGAAAGTTTTATCGATAAAAACGTTTACAGAAAACAGACACGGTAGTTACAAAGTCGGCGGTTTCGATGCGGCGGAAGCTACTTTTATATTGGAAGCGCAATATGCCCACCCACATCTTTATACGTCTGTGATATTACTTTATTGTTTTCACCGGCTTATTATCTCAAATAAATACTAGTATTATGGGGCCATGAAAGCTTTGCTATTCCTAAAGAGATATCTGCAAGTATTAATAATACCGTGTTTCAAAACCTGTTTTTAACATCATAATTCATCATATATGTATACGGACACAGATAATAAAATTATAGATAGCAGAACGAATAATTTATTATGACACATTTTGGCAAAACAAACTTTATCATTAGGCGGATATTCGAGGTATTATTTCTTGCAATTAAATAAACCACTATTCTAACGCGAGTTATTCTTATCTCGGACAGATTACGTTGTCAAATATATCATTTTCCGTCTTGCAATAGGCGTGAAATAGAATTATCCCAAAGAGTGGTGCAAATAATCGCCAGTGAAATTCGATTATGCAGATATGTCACAGACAATAACAGTGTTTCCATTACTGTTTCAGCGATCCGTCAGAGACAAGTAAGAAAATGTTTTACGATGGGTTTGAAATGTTATAATATATTGCACAACACTTAAGTGTTACATATAAAAAGCAAAGTAACTTTTTGTGTTAGACTGTTGAATTAGAATAACAAACCTAGCAACATCAGACAAACTAAGCACTTGCGATTGCAATGGCCTTGCATCTTCTACAAGTAAGACATCCATTTCTGGATGATTTTGCCTGTCTGCCTGTCTGCCTGCCTGTCTGCATTCCTGCTTACCTTGCTTCCTGGATGTCCGTCAGTCCGTTGTGCGACCTTAAAACTGACAGTCCAGCCGTTCATGTATCTATTCGACCATTCATATAAACATCAATTGCGTTTGATTTCGTGCTTAATGTTTTATCTACCCGATGTTCTACACACTTTTCCTTCTACCTGTCACACTGAGCAATTATTCGTTAACGCATCACGCCATTAAAGTCATTAGCTATTTATTCTAACAAACCATAATTAACTTGATCGTTTGCCGTGTATAAACTGCGCGGAAATTCACACTAATCTATCATTGTTATTCCTGTAAATGTTCCAACAAGACGCTAACCTCGCACTTTGAACATTAAATTGGTCGTTATGGTGATGCATCACATTGCCCCCGTGTTCCTTTGTTTCCAAAATTATCGTAGTTGACGGCAAGTTCGTGGACTGGACCGATCTTTTTGTGTTTTTGCATTAAACGGACACTTGATATCATTTATATTTTACACTTACTGACAAATGCAATTGTGCATTCCTATTGGTTGCATACTTATATAAGGGTGCATTATTTTCACTTAAGTAACAAAAAAAAAACAGTTTAACTTTTTTGTCCAAACTATATTGACTATGAATGAGAACCGGGGGAATAAACCGTAAATTAGGTTTTAGATAATTAAGTCGCGTTTGTACTACTGTCTATTCGTATGATGTATCTGTGTAAATGATGATTTGCATAAGAAAGACAAATTGATCGCAGTGTTCAAAATATTAAAGATATGTATATGTGCAGTAAATGATTGAATACACATATGTTTAATTAACATTGTTTTAACCCGGCATACACACGTAAGCATGTTTCATCATCTGGATAAATTGAATGGAATGTTAAGAATAGAAAATATGGAGAGACAAAAACGCCGTATAAGATTTTGTACATGATAGAGACGACACAAAATAATATTGTGTCACCAACATTTAGTATCGGTCTATATCAGAGGAAGTAATGGCATCGAAGGGCATCAACTTTGTGCTAATTCCTTTTGAGCGTCCCTCAAAGACAATGAAGAAACAGTAAAACACACTTAGCGCTTGCTCCATCACTGAAAACTGCCAATTAAACTTTCTTTCCCAGGAATACCGAGATGTGATGACGGCACGAAATATGGGGAACTGCGACACAGGCAATATTTCTTTGAAGCCGCAGACTCTGACTCATCGTTTACTTCGCGACAATCAATGCTAATTGGACCTTAAAGATATGACAAGTTAGCATCGAACTTCATAACACCTACTGTTATATATTTTTGCCTATCTATTGTTTTACCGACACTCAACCGCGTTCTTCATTTCGGAGAACAAATATATATAACACAATCCTTGATACTTCCATTTGGCAAAATAAGAATTCCACGGAAGTGAATTTATTGCCGGTTTCTTTGTTTATTGCTATGGTTTGAAACTAGCCTTAGGATCATTAAATTAGTACATCGCTTCAACAAATACTAGATAGAATGTGAAGTTAACACAACGCTTTGGCGAATACTAGATTGTGTGTGATACTAAGAAAACTTCGATCGATGCTAGTTTTTTGGTGACAGTGTTCAGCTTCATGTTTTAATTTGATTAAACCATGTTTCATTTACATAAAATCGATACATGTCTAATAAAAAAATCATTGTTAGCATTGCCTAGAGAACTAAACGCGCTAAAATATATGATTTCAAGCGCGTATATTTTAATTTAAAAAACGCACACGTTCAAAAAGTAAATTGACGTGTGAATTTAATAACCCTGACCGATGAGTACGCTGTTTTATTTAAGTCCTCATAGAAAATATGTATGCATATAATTTGTTATTGCACGGTGCTTTTTTCATGTTAGGAACAACACAATTTATCGATTTTTTTTTAACTTTTCTGCATTGCTAGGCAAAGGTAAAAAAAGCGATTTTGGTAATGACATGCGTATTGATATATAAACAATAATTATTTGTTAGTGTTGGCTACAAAGTCAATGAACAACTAATCATTTAAAATAAGAAAGCGACAAGAACAATATCAATTACAGACCGTTATTTTGCAATTTTCTTCTGGAATGTCCACTATCGGGTACGCGACTGTACTTTTTCGCGTTTGTTAATTGTTGTACCAATTGCTAACACTTTCGGAGAACTGTCGAAAAATGATATCACTCTTTATTGAATCCCTGACCGAGATTGATTTTTTAATTGACTGTGCTATAAAATAATAGTGTCAAGTGGGCGTGACTTAAGAATATAAACATTGCAGTGTATCATGATATTTGCGATGCTCAAATTGTTTTATTTGGTCATGATCTGGTGTTACAGAAAATGGCGGAATATATTTGTGTTATCGGTCAGTGTATTAATATAACTATATGCAATTACAAAATATCAGACAGGTGTTACGGGGTCGTTGCTATTACAGTTATAAACGAAAATATGTTCGTGGAAACCGTATAAATCCCACGCGGCCACAACTGGCATAGAATTCATTTATAATAAAGTTCATTTTCGTCTCATAATTTATCATATCAATCATTGTATGCTATCTTCTGTTTTTTCCGTCGACTTATTGTGTCTCGTGGGAGGATTTACAAGGTTTAAACGATGTTCCGAGTAAACTGTGTCATTTTACTTGCAGATTAAACATTGTGAATGGATCAGAATAAATTTGGATGGGAATTAATAAAAGATCCTTAAACAAGTCCGAATACTATAATACTTTATAAAACTTCCAACATCAAAAAAGGGTCATACGAAGGGTAATTAAAATATGACAAACCTAAAACAAGTAACATTCGGGTAAAAACGTTAAAATGAAGATATTTTGCAACATTTAAAGCATCGTTTCACAATGCCATCATGTTTGGTTTTATGTGTCAGGATCGGATTTATTCGGTTGGAATTGCAAGCCATCCAAGAAATATAAAGCTTCCTTCATCAAATTCCGAAGATAAATTGTGTTTACAAATGAAACGAGCATTTTGCATCTCTTTTGTTCAATGTTACCACATAAAATCAAGCGTCGACAAAGCTATATAAGCTTTGTCCATAAGGAACACTTTTTTTGTAAGAGTCAATTTTATTTAACGAAGTATTCGTTGGTTTTGAGCATTTAAGGATCTTTAAGAACATAATGATTATTCATGTGAACGATGTAATTCTTCCGACGCTGCCCGAAGCCAATCTCGCATTTGCTCGTAAATTTCAAATTTCGTCGTGGAAAGACCAAGTGTCCCAGAAAAAGTAAAAACGATCATTTTGTATCTCGTTTAATCAATTTTACCAGACGAAATTTAGATTTGAAATTTTGGCTATTGCTTTATTGAATACTGATTTTTAATGGGTAAGCTTAATTTTACATAGTTTTCTTTGATTTTGAGAATTAACAAATCGTTAATGCATTGTATCATTGCCATTTTGGTCCTTAATACTACCATTTCAAATAGCAGCATCGAAAAAGTCGATACAAATCGCGAAGAAAGCCATACCTACTAAATCGCGTTTAAAATTACACCATATTATTTAGGATACCCATTCTTGGTATGCGTGCGATCACGGAATCTTGAGAACGTTATGACAAGTGTATAATTAGTTTTTATCCGGATTCCGTTTTATTGCATAAGTGGTAAAAAAGCTTTTAGGTCAGAACTGCAAAAATTATAGCCTACTTCGAGCATACTAAACGTGACGCGAAGATTGTGCATGTTCCCACATCATAAAATATGTGTGCCAAAAGACTGTCTGGCCATATGTGTAGATAAATGTGTAATGTATGATCGATGAAAAACTAAAACACGTGGAACACATGTGCAATACGATCCGTAGCATTATTTCATTTAGATTATTAACATTCTTAGATAAATTACAATTGTACTAAAAAATGTGATATTTTGCAAAGGTTATTCTGTAAAAATAAATATAAAATAGCAAACAATAATACTCAAAAAACTATATCAGGAGAAAAAAGGTGTGCTTATTCACTTCTTGTACGAAAAATACCACCTACAAACATAAAATGATTAAAACTTTATAATCGCATTTGAACGGTCAATGCAAAGCATTTAGGGTTTAAAAAGGTTTCATGACCAGTCGAACCTTATCCCAAAATTAATTACAAACGTAACGGGCGTCTAAAACAATTAAAATCAAATTTACTTAAATAAAAAAGTGAAACTCCAGCTGCTGGAGCAGTATTGCGTTCTCACGCAATAATTATTAATTGGTCCTTTATTGAAGGCAATTGACCAATTGCCAAAGCAGTACGAAACAGCACAATACTAAACAACATACACATGTACACATATAGAAGAATAAAGCTGGAGTCACCGTCTTGGAACGGTCAATGCAAAGGATTGGGGGTTTAAACCGGTTTAAGAGAGCTCCACCTCACACTTTGCCCAGCAATATTCATGATACATATAAGTTTAAATAACATTTAACATCATAGCATTGTAACTCAAATTTAAGAAAAATATAATGGAATTAAAACGCATTCAATTTAATTACCATTTAATTACTCAACGGTAGGGAGGAGACCAGAGCAACAGAGTTACAACTTTTTGAGGAACGATGAGATGAAATTACGAACAAGTGTCAACTATGTCCCTTCTTTGTAGAAAAAGATTTAAGAATATAGCATCATTTAGTAAATATTTCAGATCATCATCATGCAAATACAGGAAGAAGCAAAAATGAAAACATCTTGAAAAGACGCGCGAATTGAAAATTATACACATACATGTGTTTACTAGTGCCGTAAGTATCGTTGACCTATTAAAACGATTCAATGATTTAAGTTATTACTAAGCACACATATATGGTCAATCAATAAAATATAATAAATAACTCATAAGAATGTATCTGAAGAAATTTATCAAACAAACAGTGTGTAAGAAAGTTCGTTTAAATGTTTGATCCACATAAATCGATTTAATATTAGTACAGGCACCACAGTTCGATTTAGCTTGGCGTTAATGTCCCGAAACCGCTCGTTTGTCGTACAAGTGAGTGATCTGTAAATAAGTCATCTTGTGTTTGATCCAGATAGTGTCTTATTTAAGACACTCTCCCGTTTTGAGTTGTCTACCAGAACATGATTTTATATTGAGTACCAGTAGTACTTTCAATATTGATGCAAACAACAAATTAATGGACGAATGGCAGTTACCGAAAGCGTATTTTTACATTTAAACCTATAAGTGTTAAATTTAAATCACCCTGTCATTAATAACTTGGGAAAACAAAACATTTATATAGGTACATACGTTTGAATTTAACGACCCATACCTATAAATGTGCTACACGTCGATTAACCTTACTATTTAATGACGTATTTGCACAATTATGTCATCGACGCTGCATCTTGGTCATATGTTCGTTTTGAAACTTATGGTTCTGTAGCTGGAAAGGTCCTACAAACTGTTTTTAATAATTTATGTTTCTATCTTTTGGTTGAATTTAGACTTTTCACGAAATGTAACCAAGGATTGTAGATTAAGAAATTAGGGAAACAAATATTACTTTTTGTCTTATATTTTTAATGATTTTCACTGCAATGAAAAATGCATAACACTTTAAATTCTATTTACGATCGTTATTTGCGAATTTACAGAGCTAAACAAACCATGTGAAACGCCATTTAACCAAATGCATAGCGTAATTAGACCTAATATCCATTTTGCGATATGGTTTAAGTAACGCAACGAGACGTACATAGTGCTTATTTTCTGTGAAATATCTGGATAAACATGATATGTGTTGATCACTCGTATCGCTTTTAGTTTGTTATCGTACTTTACGCATGCGGAAAAAATGTTGATACATTTGCCTTGACAAATGTAAGTAGTTTAGGCAATTTGCATTCTTAAGGGCATACTATATAACAAGGATTGCCTTTTGTATCCATGTTCTACGCGCAGGAACATTTTTACCCCAAATATTATGTCGTTATGTCACCCTCTTAATACAAATGTTGTGCTTTCTAAGCGCAAATACCTCAGCAAATATGTCGGTTATTATATTTGTTATTATATGTGAGATCTTAAAAGGATTTTCATCCTAAATTAATTTGTATTTGTGAAACACAGGTCTGTATTAAGATGTCATATTTGATGATCATGAAATGCTACAATATTATCAAACCATTATTTGACTAAGTGTAAGTATTCAACTGAAGTGACCTTTCGCATTTAATATATTTTGAGACATTAATTTCTTAATGTTTAACGTTTTCTGCTTTAACTGATAAGTGTTAAACAAATAAATTTTCCAATAGAGATTGTTGATGTCGAAACGTACACTGGACTGCTTATGAGACTGCTCCATTCATCGAGTGATGATACTATGATATAATCCCAACCCTTGATGCAGAAAGGTACCACGTCGCATTGAAATTAGAAGGAACATGGTACTTTTTTGCACCAATGGGGCGATATATTTTCGTAATGTTCATTGTCTGACAGATTCAAATGGTTTCCAGGTCAATTGAATTTTACATTTAGAAATAATGCACCAATAAACGTCGTTTTACTACAAATGTATTCTACTTGATGATTACCATATGAAGTACAGATCACTAACGAAAAACCTTCCTTGTTATTTTGTGAAAGGAACTGAGCGTTCTAGCAGTACTCCATGCAAACTCTACCTTTTCATGTCATGTTGAAAACAAATCTTATTGAGAAAAAGTCCACAGCCCATTAAAAGTACGGACCATTTGAATGCCATGATATATATTACTTAGCCTTCAAACAAATAGAAAACTTCTCATTTAATGTAAAAGTCTGTTGTGTAAGGGTTAAAAAATAAAAATTCTATATTATATTAAGATATGCTTGAAGAACCCTTAAAGTACATCGTTGAAGCAATTCAAACATGTTGTGAGCGTTCAACATTCACAAAGACTGCATCTATAACTTACATGCTGTTAGCGCAAAACATCCTATTTGACTATTTTAAAAACAATAATAACCAATAATTCAAGATTTTCAATTAAAGGAACGTGCACTTTTGTACACTAATTTTCTTGTAGTGTGCTAATTAAAGTGTACATTGTCTCCATACCATTGCCGATGAGTCCCGTTATTTATTCTTGTAAAAATTATAGAAATGTTATAAATCGTTTGTACGCTAATGTTCTTGTATTGTGTTAATTAAAGTTTACATATTACACATACCATCGCTGATGTGTCCCTTTCTTTATTCTTGTAAAAGGACAGTTACTGATTCTGTTAATTGCGTCTCCACTATTTACGAGTTAAGTATTGATGCCGTTAATTTAAGCACAATGAAGAATTTCACTGCGGTCCCATAGCATATGCTATTATTTCTTGTAGTGATAGAAATAATAATTCTTTGTTTGATCGAACAATTGCACCGTAAATTTATTTATCCTCCATTGCTTTATGTTTCACCTTAAGTTCTTTGCGGCAGTCCCTATGGTGTTTGAACGAGTATAAACGTATTTTTAATAATGTAGTATATTAAATTATGCCGGAAAATGATATTTGTAATTTAAGAAATTAAGTAAACAGCGACAAAATAGGGACAAGACAAAACGAGAGGTGACATGCTATCTGTGTACGTTTGTAAAAACAAAAACAACATTTAGCGTGTGGCTACATGTTTGTGTACTAAAACCTTATCTGAAGTATATGTTTTTTTTAAATATTGAGATCACTCATATTAAGTCAAAGGACATGGTTATTACAAAATCATTACAAGTACCAGTATGTCCTCTGACTAGTTTTATAATCTAACTCCTGTTGGTTTTAGCGAAAAGTGGTACCAAAAACGAGTCTCATGAGACAAGACGGACAGCATTTGAACTGTATGTATGGCATGCCATTTTACGCTTGCCAAATCGAATTAATTATATATACTGTATTTACTGCACTGCTCTTTTTCCAAAGCATTCCTCTTGTGTTTATTTTTTCAATCCTCTTTTTCTATCTCGTTTTCACGAGTTAGTAAATCGTTGCCTCGAGATAGAGAAAAGAGGAGTGCAATTAAAAAAGATGGGTGAATGCCACGTATTTGCCATCGTTATATTTTTATGACAGCTGTATTGTGTTATTGCGCAACTTACTAAATACAAATGGACCGTGCTCTTTCAAAAGGGGGTTTAATGTTTGTGCGAAAGTGTCGTGCCAGATTAGCATGTGTAATGCGCACATGCTATTCAGAGAAAAACTTTTTGTTGTTATGGTATTTTTCGTTTACAGAAAGTTTCTTCTTAACAGAAATCAAGTTTATGCGTTAAGTGTCGTTCCTGATAAGCCTGTGCGAACTGCACAGGCTAACTTGGGAAGATGCATGCATTAAACCCTTTTTTACAGAGCATTGCTAAAATAAAATACAGGCATACATCTAAAATACAGGCATACATCTAAAATACAGGCATACATCTAAAATGAATTAAAATATGTAGCCGCAAGGGAATTCTCTTAAAATTTAAGAAAATATTGACGTCGAAGTTGAGTAAACCGAAAAATTATTCTCTATCTGTCAAAATCTAGAAGAATATTAGATTATTCACTGAGTTAGAAAATGTGTAAATTAAATAAGACACCCAGTGGGAGTTCGGCTGGTGCTAATGTCACCAGACCGGCACCGATCATTTGCCACAGGAAATAATTATTGCGAGTCATCCTTTGATTTGACTTGCGTCTTATTTCAGTTACATTCACATTTCTTTGTTATCTTCGATAACATATAATTCTTCCATCGATTATTTTGGAATAAGCAATTTTGTGAAAAAATATTGTTGCACGCTCGTTTTCTTTAAATAAAGTTTTATTAAAATTCTACAAAAACCTATTCCTCAAACAATTATTACAGAAACGTGTTTAAACGTTTATTCTATTCCTTCAGTTCCGAATGGTTCATACCATTTGTAGTATTCTAAATATTTCATGTTTTTGCTTTATTTTAATTTAACAACTTAGTATATACGAATATTTTATACGATTCCCTACGTTCATGTAATAAATTGCTTTTGAGATCGTTCCAAAATTTAAGTTTTTGCAGATATAAAAGTAATCACTTGCACTAGCCAATCGTTATCATTATCTTGATCAACATGTACACACAGATTATACATAAATTTTTCTGTCGAGTAATAAGGAAAATAAGATACATCAAAATCTTTTAGCTATTATGTAGTTCGGTTTATTCAACATTTTTTAACAAAGAAATAGAAGGAGAAAATACGGGACTGGCCCGACCGTCCGGAATCGGGAGAGTTCCGGTATTCAGAGAGTCCGGAATTGGCAGAGTCTACTGTTATATTTTTATTTCAATAAATGCTTAATTTGGTTAGAAGGATTCAAAATATGCACCGATAAGACGTTAATAAATTTAATTACAAACCGCTTGGGATACATATTCGTTAAAGCACAAACAATAGAGGCATAACACTGTTATGAAGACATTTAACATATGCTTTATTACTTAACGCCGTTAAGTCATTCCTATAAAATAAGTATTCGGCCAAAACGAATAAGTGATTCGCTAAAATAAACTTAAGATCGGTTAAAATGAATGAGTTATTTACTACAATGAATGAGTTATCGACTAAAATGAATTAGTAATTGGCAAAACTTGATTAGAACGTTTTTCTAGGAAATATGTAGACCAATGCCAATTATGGGTAACCACTCTAGAAGCCATAGCTTTACTTACTATTTATGAAAATTAGTAAGAAGGTTTATCTTGAAAATATCTGAGCAAAATTTGAATCTGTGTTACTTGTAAAATCTTAAAGAACTACAAGATAAGTTACATTTCACTAATCGTTATGCTCGTGCCCGATCGAAAGACAGTGGGGACGAAGTATTACGATAAGGGTAATCCATCCTATGCTTGGCGACTGTACTAACTAAAACATTTAGCATGCACATATTTGCATACATCATTGATTATCTCTTTACACTCATCAATTATTCATACTTCCTAATGAACTTATAACATATATTTAAAAAGTATTTATTGCAACGCAGATATTTCCCATTCAATGAATATTTAGAACAAAATAATTGAAGACGAAATGATTCCTGATTTTTTTGTTAATGTTTTTTTTTTTGGG